>NC_064289.1:20863578-21007563 GCF_019186545.1 Solanum stenotomum | reverse complement strand
AGGATCATCAACAGGAGCTTCGTTGATACATCCGAGAGTTCGAGTTAGCTATGGTGAGCCTCATTGCTTCCGGAGGATTCCATTTACTTTCAGTTGTTAGGAGGTCGTGGGTATTGTCCAGACTTCCATCATTGTCATTTAGAGGCTTCATAGATAGACAGTAGAGTTTTAGAAGTCTTCATTTATTTTGTTAAATGTTTTAAAGACTAAAGTTGCCTTTTTATGGCGAGTTGTATATATTTTATTATACATAGTTTTCTTTGGACTTAAAGTTTGTATTTAAGTCTTATGAACTTTTATTTCAGTTTTTAAGCTTTGTATGCTTGAATCAGTTTTCCCCTTGTAGTCAGCCAGGATGAGGGTTCGCTTGGGGACCAGCAATGGTCTTCGAGTGCCGGCCACATCCAGGGTGTAGGCTCGGGTCGTGACACTTTCTTTGATATAACATGAACCTGTTAATCTTGTTGAGACATTTCAGAAATTGAAAAAGTGAGATGAGGTATGAACGATACAAAAGTGATGAAATTATTGTTGGTCAAAATATTGATTTTGTGAATCTCGAATCAGCCATTGCAATTGAATTAGAGATTGATACAATCGACAAAAAGGTTGAAGAGATGCATAGCTTTGATGGATCATCCATATCTTTTATAATGTTGTGCAGTTGTTTTTTGAATTATGTTTTCGAGATGGATAGATTTATCAATACATTATTATTTATGTATCTTGTTTAAATTGATAAGTATTGTATTTCTACTAGATACATTAAATAAGTAATTATTGCCCATAAGATGTTAGGTTTGAGATCGATATATTACTGTGTGGTAGTTGTTATGTATTGATTCATTTAGTATAAATTCGAATTTACGTATTATACCTAAAAAATTAGTGCATCATACATTACTATTTATGTATCTTATTTTGTTTGAAAATACTATATTTTATAAAAAGATTCATTATACATGTAATTGTTCCCAACAACATTTTTTTGTGTGATACAAAACACAGTGATGAGTTGATATGTATATGATACATGCAATAAAGTTTGAAACTGTTGAATTTAATATAAATTAATTTGATATACAATGTTTTAGCTATAGAACACTAGGATTTATGTGTCACGTATATTTATAGGGTAATGTGTACAAACACATAACCTTCTAATTTGAATAAGTCTGAACAAAAATTAAAGACTACAGATACATAACAACAACTGATACATGGTAGATTATACAATTGTAGTAATTATGTATCAGATAAATAATTAAAGGCGTGAGACAAAGAGTTTGAAAGTGAGAACTCCTTTCCTTATTTGGTGTACCTACTTGAGCCGGATGAAAGGAAACTTTCACGTTCGATTTTGAAGGGGGGGGGGGGAGATCCTATAGAAACCTATATGTATCAGAAAAAGATTAACAACAAAAAATCACAAAAATAAACAAATGAAATCAACCAGTTACTCTATAAATGTTGTGTCATATACATAACTATGAATAAGTTTGGGTGTATGCATTTTGTAGTAAGAGATAACGAATTTTGTAATATTTATGTATCAAATACATAACCATGAACATGATACATACTAATGTGTGTTTCAATAAATTAAGGTTATGTATCGAAACTAATATTTGAACACGATACATTGTGCATAAAGAACTGTAATGTATCATAATGTTGAAACGAAGACATTATACATTAATTTAAGAAACAAAAACAACTAGATACATTAAAAATCTAAACCCATATATATCATAAAAAGGTGAACAAGAAAAAGTTGAAAAAAATCAACAATCTGATTTATTTCGACTTCTCCTTCTCAACATTCACTTTGGAAGACGAAGTTACATCCATTTTTTCCTACATTTACTTTAGAAGACGAAGGTACATCCTTCTTCTCCTTCTCCTTCTCAACATTCACTCTTGTATCTTTTTTTTACTGTTAACAATGGCGTCACCCATGGATCTCGATCCAAAGTCCTTACCAGAGCCATCAACAAATCAATTTTTTCCGGCTTTTTGAGTGTTTTGTCCACTGTCTAATTAGAAGTAGAAGATACATCCTTCTCCAACTAATTGGGTAAGCCTAATATTGAAAGATGGACCCTCCATCCATATGTATCAGCGATTTTTGAAGATGAAAAACTAAAAATAATAATTGAAAACTGAAGTGATGGAAAGAGATCTACCTTTTGTATAACTTGAAATCCTTAATTGGAAAGAGAAAAAAAAATTGAAATTCAAAAATGAATTAATGGGGTAACTGTGGAGAGATTTGTGGCGTGAAAAAAGAAGCGAAATATCGTGGGATGAGTATTGATAGTGATGTATCCGGAAAAGTGAGAGAAATTGAGGAAAGGAGATATTTATGTAATTTATTGAAACGGTAGAGATTAAAAGAAAATAGGGTAAAAAAGATGTGTAGTTAGGTAATCTTTACTAAATTTAATGCTTTGAGAAATATGAAAGGTGATAAATAACATTTAATAGTAAGGGTAAAATAGACACAAAAGATAAATTATCTGCTGATTTTCTAAATTGGACAAGCATTGTTGGACGGAGAGAGTACAAATTAAGAAAAGACAATATGTTTTTACCTATTTTATCCTCAATTTATTATAGAGTTAATGTTTTTGAAAAAACGTAGAACCTTAAATTGATTTTGAAATTCTATCAATTAATAGGGGTAAAGTGGTAACTCACTATATCAATTATTATTTTCTTAATAGATGTGTCAAGTCAAAATTAGACAAGTAAATTAAAAGTAAGAGAGTATTACCTATTAATATTATCTTCTTGTATATATTTCCACGTATTGTGAATAATCTCAAAATAACTTAATTCACGGATAACAACCCCAAGTGCACTAAATGTATTTTGTCTATTGTATCCTTAATCGACAATTAATTACTTGTAATTATTTATTATTATAGAAAATAAACTATTGGCCAAACTATACCACCTTATGCAGTGGCGGAGTCCGAAATTTCACGAAGGGTGTCCAAGTGCTAAAGTGAACCTGCTCTTCTTAAAAAATGATATTTTTTTTGCAACTAGTGAGATTCGAACACATAAACACTTTAAGTTCGTGAGTCTTTACACTTTCAAAACACCTGAAACCACTAGGCTACATCATATTGTTGTGTCAAAAGTGTCCAAAATATGTTATTTAGTCACTTTGTTTATCATTTTACTTGTATATAGGTATAATTTTTCGACGAATGATGTCCAGTTGGACACCTTGACATAAGGGTTACGCCACTGACCTTATGTTGAGAAGCTGAAACCTAACCTTCTCTGATTTGTTCTTCAACGTATTTTTCTTTTGGTCAACTAATAACGTCCAATTAATTTTCAAATTGTATACTATTAGACCAAGCACATAACTATCTAGTACGACTTTTTATTTTTGTGCATGCATGTATAATGAGTCAAAAGATTTATTTATTTATTTTTACCCTAGGAGCTTCCAACTCACAACTTTCGAGTCGAAAGTGAGGGCACCTTTTGCTCTCTTAGTGACTCAAACTCACAACTTTTGGGTTTGAAGTGTGGAATGTCTGTCATCCGAGCAACTCCCTAAAAGCACAGATCAAAACTAACACTTCACTCATAAATAGGCGAATTGTCCATCCCTAACGTTAATTCTGTCTATTCCACTAGGAACTACAATTCTTTTTATTAACTATCGCTTCTAAATTGTAAGTGTATCGTGAAGTCTATTTGATAGATAGAATCTTGAATTTCTTCAACAATAAAAGTATAAAAAAATATATATTTTTTTCATGAAATGAATTTTATTATTTATTTGCTCAATAGTAAAAAAAACAAACAAACAAATAAATAAATAGTGAAAAAGCTACCGATTTTCCTACCCAAACTACATCTTTGTGCCATGCCCACTTGGAGCAATGGCCATTACATTTCTACCACACCTAGTATTATTGGCTCTAGAAGTTCTCGGATATTGCGTATTTACAATTAATTGAATAGAAAAAGTGGCCACGCATCGCCCGATGAAAAAACTAAAATGCCATAAGTTTGCTGGTAATTCTTTGAACTGCAATACTTTCTGGGAGTAATTTCCCTAGATAGTCATCCACGTTTGAAAAAATACCTAGAAATATCACTTATGTTTGTTTTAGGACTATAATATCACCCAACTTTGCCTATTTTTCTCAAAATATACTTGACACAAAAAATACATTATCTCTCTCCTATTAGGATGCTATGTCATATTATTCTTTTTTTATTATTATTAACAATTTTTTTTTAAAAAATACAGTATCTCTCTCCAATTTATTGATATGAATCAGTGATTACCGGCAAATGGAAGTTCTCCGTAGGACAAACAATTCCACCACCTTTAGAATCACCCACACATGAAATAGGAAAACATCACAAGCAATTTTCGTCCGTTACAATGGCAGTAACACCAAATGAAAATCTATGCACGGATGAGTAGTTGTAATCAAGAACATACCTTGCAATCACCACTAGAACTTCTGAATACCAAAAGGCCTAAGGCAGGATAATATTATGTAGTGCAGTTCACAGAATATATAGAGATGAGGATAAGTTGTTTTTTCATATGGGATGTGGCGGGAAGGGGGCAAGGGAAGCACTACCATTTTCTCCATCCTCCACCTTCTGTAAGCTAGAAGAGAACCAGAAAAGCTTGATGGTCATAGTTTCAACAACAACAACAACAACATACCCCCACAAGTGGTGTCTGGAGAGGGTAGAATGTACGTAGGTTTTATCCCTACCTCGTAAAGATAGAGAGCATGTTCCTGGTAGACCCTTCAGTTCAAGAAAAAGCATAACAAAGTAGCTACTATAGAAAACATGTCAAAGGAAAAAAAAACTACAATAAAATAGTGTGATAATCGAAGTATAAGAAACAGTAGAAAGTGGCATCCATATATCAAAAGACAAGAAACTAAATGAGAGATACTATGAGTCTATGACTACTTGTATGGAAAGGATAAGCCAGCAATGCTGAAGTACCTACTATCATTCTACACTAATCTATGTCCTCCATAACCTTATATCTAAGGTCATGCCCTGTTTAATCACGTCTAGCCAGTACTTTGATGGCAAGAGAAAAAAAGACCTCCCTGATACAATACTGAATACCAATGTATTATATTCTGATCACGGATCTCAGTTCGCAAAGAGAAGTTATCAAACCTTATAGAGTATGCAATTCTTCATATCTTACATAACTTTTACCTTCTAGAGGATAAAGTTAAAGTTAGAATAAGTACCAAGGAAGGATGGTTAACATCACTAGGCAACACATTCAAGGGGCACCAAACTTTATACCCCAAGTCCTATTTGGATTACCCTTATTAACTATATCACATAGATAGCAAAATCATCCAGAAGTCTGTAGTTTTGATGCAGCATCCTTGTCTAAAAACCAGGTCAGTTCCTCTTCAGCTGAAACCTCAGTACAAGGGGGAGGAATCCCATCAGGAGGAGGCGCATTACCCAGAGCGACATCAACCATATTAGCTAACTCTGCTCCTGTGACCACCATTGCTATCTCTGAAGCCGAATTAATTACCGGAAATGTGAAAGTAATCCTTGGTGGAGGAGGTTTTGGTGAGTCTGTAATGAAGGTGACCAGCCGCTCCTTCTCATGGCGGTGAGGACGCGAAGGAAACAAAGACGCTACATGTCCATCTGGCCCCATACCTAATAGCATAAGATCAAATTTGGGGAATCCACTAATAGCTGACAAGGGCAGAACTTTGCTTTCAACCAATTTTTTCAGACGAGTCTCATAATCAGCTGCTGCACCCTCAGGTGACTCCTTGTCATTAATCGCATAAATGTTAGAAGAGGGGATTGGAACCTGCCAAAAGAAGACATCCAATTAATTTCTGGAGGTCACCACTCTAGTCTTATCACCCAATTGACTCAAATCTCTGATATGTAAAGTCATGTGCATCAGAAACAACTAGTTTATCCGATGAAATTGAAAACTTATCAAAGCTAAGCAAATCCAATTTCAACAATATAATGGAAACACAAAAAGGAAGAATCAATCTGATCTATTGATGTACTTTAGAAAGAAACCCATCCAAAGCAAGTTTGTAATTGCTATCATCGTGACCTAGAGGAACCACTCTTTCATCCACCCAAAAAATCCACCATTTCGACCACTCAATTGAGTCTTTGTACGGCGGCTCTACCAATTTCCTGTCCAACAAGAAATCTGAAATTAAAGGGGAATAATAAAAGCCTAAAAATAGTGTTTGATCAATAAAATTTACATTTACCTCATGGTGTCGATAAGAGAACCACCAGAGAGCACAACAGTGAAAGAACCTTTTTGTTTGATGAATTTTTCCGATAGATCAGCAGTGTATTTCACTAGTGCCTTTGATACATCTTCTTCGGAGTCGAATTTTAGCACCGTCTTCTTCCCTTTCTGGGTTGCCATTTTAGCCTAAATCTGAAGCTATTTCTTGAGAGTTGAGTGTGTTTTGCACTTATAAGGAGCATACCTTATAATTTGTACATGAAAAACACTAGTAGTACACGATGCGAAAAACATATTTCCTTATTAGAGCTTGTTTGGATGGTTGTTAGTATTGTATTTTAAATTTACATACTGTTTTAATTGCTAATTAAAATTTATTACTATATGATATTATAATAATGGAAAATCTCATTTTTTGTAATAGTCAATTTGTTATGATCACATTGTAAATTTGCAATGTTACATTTATTTTTATCATTTTATTTGTTACTTATTATTTAACAATTATATTTATTATTTATCTTTATCATTTTTAATTGTAACTTTATTTAGTACTTTTCTTACAGATTTATTATTTAAGTTATTAATGTGTAAAATTATATTTCCACAAAAACGATATAATCTATTTTAAACATTATATTCATTAAAATAATGTAGTATGATACAATTTGAATTTGAAATCATATCGATTTGAAGTTGAATTTTTGTTTCTATATGTAATTTGGATTTCTTAAATTAAATTTTATACATGCAAATTCACAAGGTGTAAAAACTATCAAAATTTCTCCAATTCTTTCACAATATTATCAAATGAGAAAATCATATTTTATAAATAAGATATCAAAATAACTTAAGTCAGCGCATTGATAAATCGCATATGTTCATGTTCTTTTTATAAATAAATATATGCGATTATAAACTTTCAAAGACACATAAATTCATAAAGACCTTCTAGTCAACAATAGTACTAACTAGTTATTCTTTAATATAGTCGATGGTATAACCAATCTTTCCATGTCGAATATGAATCTTTTTTCTTTTAGACAAAAAAAAAAACTAAAATAACTTGAGATCATGTTTTTATGAAAAACTTGATATTTGATATCATAATTCCAAGTAACATGTCAAAATCTAATTTTAAAACCATAATTTCACATCACATATCCAAAAATGAGCTAAAAAGGGGTGAAATATAATGAAAATAGAGATTTCTAAGTAAGCTAGCGTTTGATGCTAAGTTTTCAAATCATATTTGGGTGAAGTTTTTGGTGAAGTTTCACCACGTGTTTAGCCCCAAATTTAAAAAATATTTGACTATTTCAAAAAATATAATTTATACCTATAAGTTTTAAAAATGATTAAAAATACCCATAAATTTATATTATCATTTTATAATAAATATGTTCTGTTAAAAAATAACCTTATAATATAATTGATAACAATCAACAATAACACAATAACAATATAAGCAAGACAATACAATAATCACATACTCGAACTTGTCATTGATTCAGTTATAATTATAACCCATTAAACACAAATAATTATTTTTCTCAATTTTATCACTCAAATTAGAACTCAATTTTTTCCGGAGGAGATAATAACAAATATTAGTTGAAATAAATAAATAATGAGTAATTTTTATAAAATATAAAAGTTTGGAGTGATTTTTGAATTTTTTAAAGTTTCCAAATACTAGAACTTGACCCAAATATAACTAAATTTTAAAATATATATTATCAAATTATATGATCAAAATACTACTTCCCAAATATTTTGGGACCAAACGGGTTCTAAGTATCGTAATTATGTTTCGTGAGCCCACATCACTATAGTCTATAAGCCCTCCCCTGTAACATAACTGATAACACGAACAAAGCCCACCCTCGCCTCGCACTGGCTTGACACTCCATTGAAGAAGATGCAGATCTTCGTGAAAACCCTAACAGGGAAGACTATAACCCTTGAGGTTGAATCCAGCGATACAATCGACAATGTAAAGGCTAAGATTCAGGATAAGGAAGGTACTCAATTGTTAAATCCTAAATCGTTTTTTTTCTTTTTTCTCATTTCTTTACTGTGAAACATAAAATTGGTGGGTACTTTCTAGGCATCCCTCCGGACCAGCAGCGTTTGATATTTTCTGGTAAGCAGCTTGAAGATGGACGTACGCTAGCAGATTATAATATCTAAAAAGGTCTGTGTGTAATGAAATTGGATAATTTACATTGGTTTATTTGCTAGTTTGTTTTGGTTGATATTTTCTTCAAACAGAGTCCACTCTGCACCTTGTTCTGAGGCTTCGCGGTGGGATTATTGAACCTTCTCTTATGGCTTTGGCCCGGAAATACAACCAGGAAACGATGATTTGCCGCAAGTAAGTTCAATATTCACACTTGTAGTATTGGAATGAAGTGTACGTGTGAATGGATTATAGAATATTTATGTAGTCGATTCCAATTAATCCTGATTTGAGATTGTAAAGTTGAAGCTATTGGTATTTTGCAAAGTTTTGATAGTTCTGGTAGGTTCTATCTGTTGTTCCCCTAGGTCCTGAACATGGATGCATAATGCATTGCTAGTATGTCAGAAGAGTAAGCGGGGAGAATGACTGTGTAGTGAAATGCCCTTTTTTTTTCTGTGAGGTCAAGCTTGTAGATGGCTATTCCTGTTCTTGTTCTCACTTGTAATGCACGGTGATTATCTTTCGCCTCTGTATTCTGCATTGGCACAAGAGTAATTTATGTCATGGTGATGACATGGAAAAGTAACCTGGAAGGCTGTCCTGGTGGTCATTCTTAGATATATGATGACCTTGGGTGAAGTTGTATTGTCAGACGAAAATTAATGTCTATTAGCTGCTGCTATCGATTTGTATGTATGGGAGCATTGTACTTAGCTATGGAATTATGATCCTTTACCAACATATGCGCATGTTAGCCAAAGAAAAAACTACAAAGTTACACTTTGAGGACATGGAAGGGACAGAAACCTGCTAAATATTTACCTTCCCCTTAAACTATTAACGGTGTATAGGTTTGCCAGTATAGCTCTTCTATATTGTCCTCTTTTTGAGCTACTTTTGTACCATTTGGTAGACATGATATGGAAGCTATCCTGTGCAAGGTAGTGGCTAGGATATCGTATGCATGACATTTTTCTATTTGCTCAAGTAACTGTTGAACAGATCAGTTTTTACCGTCCTTATCTCCCGAGGGGTTGCATGATCATTGCACAACTAATAAACTTTTGGTGCTAAAATGAAGTCAATTGATATCGTGTTCTATTGGTTTAAGTTGCATGACTAATGAGTTATGGTCTTTTTATTCTTTCTGATTGGGTGTATTTATGCATTTTCTTTTTTGCTGCAGGTGCTATGCGCGTTTGCACCTTCGTGCTGTCAATTGCAGGAAAAAGAAGTGTGGCCATAGCAACCAGGTATCTTCTTGGTCAATTTTGTGAACTGTTGTGCATTACTAGACTCCATACTAAATGATTCTTCTGTTTCCTATATTTATTTCAGTTGAGGCCAAAGAAGAAGATCAAGTAAACAGGTGTTTGCATTTTTGCAGTCAAAACACTCTTATCATTTGGCACTCTTTTGTATTTTATTTGCTTGTTTAACTTCGTTCCGTCCTTCGATGTTTGTTTCACTATATAACATAAGTTCTAAAATGTTAGTACTTCCATTTGCTCTACTCAGCTGAGTTTTGCCAAGTGCACAACAAATTAGGATCAAGCCCTATGCTTTAAAGTTCGTCAGTATCGGCTGCAATATGCATGAAACTACCCGTTAAGGGAAAACATTAACACACTTTTACATGCTAACCTACTAAAAGTTTTTCTATTCACATAACTCGAAATTAAGACCTGACTTTTGATTATGGCACATCCATTTTATTTTATTGCGATTACGCATAGAATCCCTATATACACTGTTTTCTTTCTTGTGAACTAAATTACGAGCTATATAAATCCATTATCAAAAGAAAGAAACATCACTGTGACATTTTGGGAGAAAGGCTAGTGTATCTCTTTCTCATGTTATGCTACTAGTTTTCCTTGCAAATCATTTTGGTAAGCTCCTTCCAGATTCTCGGCACAATGGGAGAAAGATCAACTGGGACTGAAGTCCCTCCTATTCTCTGCACACAACCTTGGCTCCATCAATGTGAGTAAGAAAACATAAACTTTTTTGTTGATCGAAGTTTGATCACTTGTTTGCTCCTTTGAAAGTATTGATGTATATGTTGAGTTCAAAATTCCCACCACTTAGAATTTTCACATGACAGGTCGAAGGAATCACCTGGGCCTACAGCATACCAGTGCTCAGGTGATCCTAAGGAACTGTCTCCTAATTCCTCCATGTTCCAAAACTCTTCTTCTTCCTTCCACCTCAAGTGTTCAAATAGTGTTCCTTCTATGTCACTATCTGCTCCCTTAATCCTCTCGTGGTCTAAACTCGTATTTATGCAACCTGGGATATTGTCCTTCACATCTACTTCTGCTTCTATATTTTCTGAGTTTGTATAGATTTCACTGTCTATTGAATCTTGGCTTCTGCTGCAACCAGCATGGTTGTTTTCCATCTGATCACTTAGTTCCTGTAACTGTTCCAAAACAAAATACATCATTTATATATAGCTAACTCCAACTTGTTTGGATCGAACAATATTGAGAAAGTTAATAAGATACCTGCTTGAGCAAAGATTCCTTTTCTTTCTTCAACGATTCAAACTTAATAGCTAAATTGTCGAATTCATCTTTGAGTCGTCTATATTCATGCTCTAGTTGCTTTGTTTTCCATCTTGCCCTTCTGTTCTGGAACCAAATCGCAACTTGCCGCGGTTGCAGCCCGAGATCTCTGGCCAGTTCAAGCTTCTTGCTAGGTTCAAGCGTTGTCTTTTGTTTAAACATGGACTCAAGTACCTTCACTTGTTCATCACTAAACCTTTTACCATCTTCATGACTCTTCTTCTTTGAACACTCAACTGGACTACTATCTTCTGCTACTTCCATAACTTTATTGATGGGGATAAGAAATAAGAGTTTTATTAATTTATTTGAAACTTGTCTAAAGAAGTGGGCTTCTTTTATTAATATAGATACTTCACTATATAGTAAGGCAAGCATGCAAGAAATATCTAGTTTGGTTACTCTCAGGTGATTGAGACTTGTGGTTTGTTGTTTAATTTAAGCCAATCGTTTAAGCTATCGTGTATCTTTTTCTAGTTCGCTCACTTTTTTGGACATCTCTATCTATGGACCTCTTTTTATCTTTTTAGTTTGGGGCTACATTCCATCTCTAATAAATGTTGCAACATTTTGGTGTGGATAAGACAGGTCAAAGATAACTATGTGTCATTCTTATTGATAAAAGGAGAAATTTATTCTTCTAACTAATCTCTCTTAGTTTTTAAATCAATAATTTCATTCTTTATGTCCAATCGTGAGAGATGTGATTATGTTACTTTGTATTGATCGTATATGCATAACTATATGTTCCAATTTTACGTGGAACACTTTTTTTTTTTTAATTCCTTTTAATCCTTGATGAAATATTAGAAATATCTTTAAATTCGGCGTGAATTATAAGTTTTATCTCCAAATTATTGATATCCTTAAAAATGTCCCTTTATTTGACTAATTGAACTTAAATACACCATCGATCTTGTAATATGAGTGAAATATACTCCTAAATTCCCGTCAAGTTTAAGGGTATTTTCGAACACTTCTCTCGACTTTTTATTAAGAGTTCAATGTTCCTACAAGAGTTTGAGACCACTTGCTATGTGTCATGTGACAAATCGGGTGTGAATCTAAAGTTAGTTAATCAAAGAGGGTTGTTTTTAAGGCTATTGATAATTCAGAACGAAATTATTAACTTGCAACAAATTTAAAAATATTTTCAATACTTCTCTTAATAATTTATAATCACATAAATATTTAAGATTCATTTTAAATTAAAAATTTTAAAAATTATTTTTTTAAAAAAATTTTTGTATTTAATCATACGATATCACATAAATTGATAAATTGAAACGAAGGATTAATTTCTTTTCCACATTGGGAGAGTACTGTTAGGTGGTTTTAAGAGTTAGATGTGGTGTCAGTAAGCTGGTGGATATGGTCGCCTAATAACGACAAAATAGAGCTAATACTTTGATATCATTAATAATCATGAGGAACACCCAAAATATGTACAACTTGAGGCCATTAGAGCACTTATCTTTGACTCAACACTCCTTTTCTTCTTAAAAAAAAAAACCACGTTAGTATATAATGACATTTTTATTTACCTAAAGTATGAATAAGGTCTGTACATTGATTATCTTCTTTAGATTTCACTCGTAAATAGTTATAGAGTTAAAACTTAAATTTTATATATTTAAATTTTAAGTTCTTTAAAGTTACTACGTTCTAAATTAATATTCAATAGATTTTTTAAGATAAATATAAAATTTAGATTAAAGCTACTGAGTTAAAAAAATGCATAGGTTGTACAGTGGCTCGATCCCTACTCGAGTACTCACAAGATTACAATGAGCTTATTATTGATATTTAGCATATATTGGTAGCTTTAATTAAATATTTTATATTATATTTTTAAAAAATATTTAATATATATAAATAATTTATATAAAATCTAAGTTTATATTTTTTAAAATTCTTTTGTGTCAATGTCTTATCTCAAATATCGTCATTAAGGTTTAGTCACTTGACTTGTGATGGAATAGTTTATTTGATGTAATGACTCTATAGGTTCCGTCCTTGTTAAATGTTTCAAGTGTCTATTACACTCTAGACAGATGTCATATGCTTTAAGGTACCTCTCTCTCTCCTTTTTTTTTTTTTTTCAAATTTAATTTTATTATTGTTATTATTGTCTTAAAGTAGCTATCCAAGTCATCGAAAGGAATCTTGAAATTGTGAAAATTCACAAGGTGCATCTGATGAAATTAATCACTGAAATAATTTTGGAACATTTAATTTAGTTATGATTTGTATCATCTAATGTATCACTCTCTAAAACTTAAAAGAATTTTGATAATAGATAAGAAGATGGAAGTGATGTGAATTGAATTGATTTGATTTTATTTTGTTTTATTTCCTTACTCGGTTTGTTTTTTCAATCACTTCCTTTTGTGTACAATAAAAAAAGAATATAACCACCATATTTGTTGGTGTTCCAGGACGATTACGATCTTATATAAGCGAGCTCTAATTTGTAATTTAAACTGATCATAAATTTTTAGGATTAGATTTATCACTCTCGAAGGATGTTGTAAACATGTGACACCAAAAGGCATGTGAGATGGGTGGACGAGGCGAATTCAAAATTTTGAGTAAATGAACGAAAATCCATGTTATCACTAAGTTCCGTGTCGTCAATGGAGTGGTTAGCATGTAACATGAGCCAAATTTGTGATAAGAAGTACTAATAAGACACGGACATTTTCCACCTTGATGATAAGTTGTCAAAAAGGGTCAAGTATCAATTATGATATTTTATCGCTTTCTATTCTAAAGTCTTTGCATTTTTATTCTAAGCTTGTAGGAGTCTAAAGCATATATGTCTTTTGATTTGACTTCAATTGATATTTATGCCTTCTAACTTTGAATATATAGTGTGTTCTTCGGTCCAACCAAGTCTATTGGACTTTCTGATTAACTTTTGTAGAATATTCCGTTTTTTTGCTAAATTCGGAATGAATTCTCCTGCATAGTTTAAACAACCTAGAAATTTTTGAATTTCTTGTTTTGTTGTTAATTTATCAGGAAACTCTAATATCTTTTTTGAGATATGTGATTGGAGTTCAATTCCATTTTTTGAAATAATCATTCCTAAGAATTCTATTTCATTTTTATTTATGTCAGCCTTTTTCTGGCTTTTCCCATTTTTCTAATGGATTTTCTCCATAAGATTTTTGTAAGTTTTCTTTAATTTTTTCTAAATTAAGACACTTACAAGTTATCTTTCTTAGATTCTCTAAGTACTTTCTTTTGAAATTTCCATTATCCTTTTCCAGATTATATGGATTTTGTTTTCTCGGGACTTTTATAAAATGTCCACAAGGAGTTTTAAGGCTTATCATATACAACGTTTGATGATAATCCTGAAATTGTTGTAGGAAATCATTTCCTAATAATAAATCTGTTTCCAGTTTATCATAAGCAAATAATTTATTTATAGAAACAATTTTTTATCCTAAAATTATTTCTACCTTTTCTTTAGATTTTGTAAGTTTTTCTTTATCTCCTGTGATTCCTATCATAGAGATATTGCTTTTGTTCATGTCCCAATCTTTTATTAAAAAAGATTTTGCTAGACTTGCTTCAGATCCATTGTCTATTTGACAACATGTTGTTAATTTTGTATCATAGAATGTTATTTCTATGAAAACAGATACTTTGAAAATTGTTTCTTTTGACATTTATATTTTTGGTAGGAAACAAGTTTCACCATTATATAGCATTTCTATTCCATTTTTTCCAATGCTATAATCTTCTAATTTATTTAGGAATAAATTTCCTAGAATTAATTCTTGATCACTTTCGTGATTAGTAATATAACAGGGAACTGTTATTCTTATGGTGTCTAGTTGTATTGGTAAATCTACCATATTTTTACAACTAAAGTTATTACCTTCAAAGGTTTGGTAGGTATAATGCTCGCCTTCGTAAATAGGTATTCCATCTATTAGGATTCCTTTTACATGGTTGGCTGTTGCTCCTGTTTGTATCAGGATTTTTTGATATTTCCATTCTGTTCCGTTAAAAATTCTTCCTTTTATTTTTGTTATATTTGGAGTTTCAATTTTTAAAGAATATCTATTAGATATATTTTTTCTAATTGAATTCCTTCCGTATTCTATTGAAAGTCTAGGGTTACTAGTACTTCCTATTTCTTGCGTTTTTCCAAATCGAATTTCATATTCATCTGGAATTTGTGCTTGTTGAATTTCTGCTTCAACTATTCTTGCAATTCCTGTACATTCTTGATCTATCTCGATCATTCCTTTATTTTTATACACCTTTCCATAGTTTGAATTTGTAACTGTGTATAATGCTTGGTAATATATACTCATTATATGATTACCTGGTTTAAATAGATCATTTCTTTTGATCTGAAAATGTAAACTCAATGCGTCGTTAAAATCAGCATCTTTGAGTGATATACAATACTTTGGATAGTATGTGAATAGGAGTTTTGTATAGGCTAGGTTTCCCTCTACTATACCAAGGTTTCCTTCCCTTGCATTTATGAATCTTTCATCTGATAGGTTTATTACTATCGGACAATTGATTCCTTCTTTAAAAGTCGATTTGACTAGTATTTGGATTCCTCCTAAATGAACATAATTCATTTTCTTTCTTTTTCTTTCAGGAATTTTCCTAAGAATTTGATCTATCATAGGTTTTGTTAACAGGTTTAGTTTATGTTTTCCTGTTGTTTGGGTAATTTCTATTACCTTTTCTATCTCCTGATATTCATGATAAGAGATTTTATCTCTTGCAAACATTCTTTGCATTCTGCTTAGTAGATTATCTTCTACTTTAAGATTTAGTTTTAATCCTTGAATTCGTTTAAATGTTTCTCCATCAAAGGTCGCTTTTAAGGTGTAACCTCGATGATCTTCTTCTGTTTCTAAGATTTGAACAAAATCATCTCTTTCTTTTATTTCTTTATTCATTTTTAGTCAGATTCTTCTGAACCACTAGAGTATTCTTCATAGATTTCATCAAAGAAATCATCACTTTCTATAGATTTTATTGATTCAAGTTCTGAATCAATTTCTATTCTATCAATTTTAGAGATTTTCACTCTTCTTTTGTTACATTCGTAACTTTTATGGCCTTCTTCACCACATTTATAGCATATGCATTTATCCGTTGGTTTGGTTTTTGGAAATTCTTTTTTCTTTTTATAGTATCTTTTTCTTGGTACATGCTTCTGTTTTGAGAAGTTTTTTCTTTTTATTAACTCTTTTTTGAGTTGTTTCCTTGTTTTGTAAGGTTTATCATCACATCCCTATTGGGTAGATGCTTTGGTATCATTACAATAAATTTGAGTATTTATTCTTTTTAGGTCTTCATCTAAATTTTTTATTACCTTTAGTATTGTTACTAAAGTTTCATATTCTATATACCATAAAGGTTTTACTAAGTTCATTCTTTTAGTTTAGATGTTTGGCTCTGATACCAATATTTTCTAGCTATTTTCTTTTAAACAGGGTTGCGGAATAATTTTATTTACTAGCAATTAAGCCGTAAATACTATGTAATTTTTTAAGATTGATTGAGCATTTTGATATTCAAAATACTCTTGTCTTCTGTATATTTTCATTTCTCTTATTGAAAATAAAAGAGTTTCATATGGATGACTAGCATTTTCATATACTAGTTCCATTTCTTTGATCGCTTTATCCATATGAAGTAAAGCCTTTTTATGCTTCCAAGCTCTGTTTCTTATGCTATGCAGATGTTGTTGAATGTCTTTCATTGCAATTATGCAGTAAATAATATATATTTTTTTAATATTGATTGAGTATCTTTATATTCAAAATATTCTTGTATTCTATACATTTTTATTTCATGTATAGGGAAAATCATAGCATCATAGGTATGACTTGTATGCAAATAAGCTAGCTCCATTTCTTTAATTGCTCTATCAAAATGTAATAAAGCTTTTCTATGATTCCATGATTTTTTTCTTATTGTATGCAAGAATGCTTGCAAAAATTTCATCTTTTAATGATATTTAGAATATGCAATAGCATGATATGCAAATATCATGATATTTATTTTAATTATATTTTAATTCCCTATAGGTACTAAGTACTTTCTTTTATGTCTAAGTAAAGTATATGGTCATAGTATTTATGTAAAACTTACAATATGAATAAAAGTGTGCGTGTATACCTTCCTTCTCTTTCTTCGATGAATAGTCCTATCACTTCCTCAGAAGTTCTCCCTTCAGGCCATGAACAGTTTTTCACCCTAACGACCTCAGTCTTTGATTACTTCAACACTATTCCTCCTTAATGCTGAAGATCGCAACCTTCACTTAAGACTTATCAGTGGAGAGAAAAGAAGAGAGGTATAAAACCAACTTTTATTTCATATTCTTAATTTTACATACACACCATACATACTCATACTATACTTACAACATAATAAGAAAATACTTTTCCCTGACGGGAGAAGCTACTATTCACTCACACTCTTCATACTCGAAGGTACCTAACATTTTTTCTAAGATGGATATCTCTTGGAAAATGTAGTCTGCCTTCTCCATATGAAGTTCCTCTCCTTTTATAGACATAAGGAGGGACTTATTACAAAAGAATAATATTTCAGGGACTTCCCTAAAATATTACATAGATATCTTCAAGACCTTAGCTTTACTTGATTGTTGGGGTCGGAAGTTTCATAAATTTCTTGAAAAACAAAAATTAAAAGAAAAAGATTTATATAATCTAGAAACTAACTTAGAAGGTAATTCTTAAGAAATTAATTCTAAGGAAGAAGAAGAACAAAAAACGAATGAACTTCATGAACAATGAATGAACTTGATGAATTAGTTTATTCAATGGAAGACCTAAATCTTTCTGAAGAATTGAATGTTTTCATGAACAAAGGGGAAACAAGAGGACCCTAAGAAATCCTAAACCCTAAACCCTAAACCCTAAACCTTAAACCCTAAATATATATATATATATACTACCTTAAAAGAATGAACTACTTAACTTAAATGTTAAATTATTATAATACCCCCAACTTAAAACACCAAATATAGTATATCTTCTATATTTTATATTGTATTATATTTATTTATGTGTATTATATTATATTATATTATATTAAATGCAGACACCCTTTTACAATGAAGGGTTGTGAAATTTTCGAAGAGTTATAAACTTTTTGATGAGTCGTGACTTTTTCAAAGGGTTGTGACTTTTCTATAGGGTTGTGACTTTTCCAAAGAGTTCTGACTTTTTCGATGAGTTGTGACCTTTCTGAAGAGTTGTGCCTTTTCCGATGGTTTATGATAAGCAACCATATGCACATACTAATACTACACAATTTTAACTATAAATGGAGGGGTTTTGCTCACATTTTTAAACTATGTTTTTTTTTTTTATGTTTTCTATTCTTCTCTTCTTAAAAACTCAACTTTGATTTACAGACGTTGACAATCTCAAAGGTCATTGAAATTAGAACATTCCCTTAAGTTAATCTAATACTCCAACTAAAAACATCCAATTTAGTATATCTTCTGTATTTTCTATCAATACTTATTTATATTGTATTATATTAAAAAGTAAGAACACCAACAATACAATAATAACAAAGTAGTGCACTATGGGGAAGGTAAGAGAGACTATATCTAAGAGGTGTAACTAAGAGATTTTAAGAGTGACTAATTTTTTATTAAATAATATTCACATTATTTTTAAAAAATAGTGTGGTACATGGTTTGATATTCACATGCAACACACGTGCGTCAAAACTAGTATATATATATATATATATATACACACACACACACATACACAGAGGCGAATCTAGGATTTCAAGAAGACGGGTGCACCATTGTCAGGGACGACTTTGCCCCTTTAAAAAAAAGGCAACTACTTTAGGCTTCCAAATTTGAAGGACCTCAATTATCTTAGCAATAATAGATATAGCTTTTTCATAAGAAAAATATAAAATATCATTTGCAAAAAAAATTATTAAGAGAAAAAGTTATTAGAAGAAATTTGATATACCTAAAGTACTACCACTACAAGAAAAGTGTGAATTACATGGAGATTTTTCTGGGGATTAGTATGAAAATTTGCTCGAAAATAAGTTTCCTACGGATTTTTATACTAATCCCAGGAAAATCCCCATGTAATTCACACTTTTCTTGTAGTACGTCACAAGAAAGATTAAATGCATTGGTTATATGAATTATTGATTGAAAAATAATTATTAAAAGAATCCAATTATAAAAAAATATACAATTTTGCATCTCAAGAAATGACTTTATAAAAAAGAAGGAAAGAAGAACAAATGTATCCTCAAATTATCCTAAATGGTATGCATATTCCTTCCGTCATATTTTTGGGACATTGGTGCCCCTACCGTAAAAAAACTAAAGCATTTATGCCCTTCACTCTAACGGAAGACTAAATAGGAACATGTGGCACAATCTTATCCGTCGATCTGATATATTAAATATCGGATCGACGGATAAGATTATGACACGTGTATATCCGTTAGTATGAAGGGTATATATGCTCTAGTTTTTTTACGGCAAAGACATCAATGTCCCAAAAGTATGACGAAGGGTATCTGCATACCATTTACGATAGTTCTGGGGTATATATATCCCTTTACCCTAAAAAGAATATTAATTTTTCTTAAAAGTGTAAGCTTCGGTTTGATTTTGTCTCAAACCACTTGTGTATTTGAGTCGCCGTTGATCATTGCACGTAAGATAAGATCTAAAATATTATAATTGATTTTGCTAGTTTGCTTACTAAGAATGGTGATTTCAGTTGAAAGAACGAAAAAGAAGGAAGAAATGGGTTTTTTCAGCTGGAAAGTTTGAGTGCTACTTCATGTTTTTTGTTAAATAAAATGCTTGCAATAGAACCTACTTTTAGATTACTATTATTATTTTTTATTTTTTTGTAAAAATAAGAATAGAAGTAAAAAACAATGCTGCATTTTTTAATGTTTTTTTTTTTCAAAAAAGGCCGATTGCAAGAAAGGAATGTAGTACTAATTGGGAATCGATCTCTCAACATCACAGTGGAAAACAAACACTCAAACCAATGAGCCATCCAATTATTTGTGATCATGGGTTCATTCAGTTGCTATATGATATATTTTACAAATTATACAAGTAGTTGTATTGAATTTTGTCGGATGACCACTGGTTCAGGTGACCCATTTTTTAAACTCAAATTCGCCCCTGCACATACATACATACATACATACATACATACACATAAATATAGAATGAAGGGTATATGTTTACTTGTTCAACTATATACAAGTTTGAGTGCCTACTTATACACACAAAAAATTGAAGGATATAACTATAACTTGAAATACAAGTTAAATGATTTTGCAATTTGTCCTTTATATATGACCATGATTATTCCTTTTTTTTTTAAAAAAAATAAATAAATAAAATTGACAGGAAGTGACAATGAGAGTGAGTGGGATGGCTCTACGTACTTATGCAATATGGTTTTCTTTTTACGTCGAAAAAATTTCATAGTCTAGGGTATTTGTGCCTTATCGCCTTATCCGTGCAGTCTTATAAATATCTAAGGTATGTTTATCTTGTATTTAAATTAAGTTAATACACATTTTTTTTTGTATCTAATTTTTTTTTTACCTTCATTCATTTTTCTCTCTTTTATTTTTCTATTGATTTTATTTACTCATTTTATTTTCTTTGTATCACTCCCCGAGCCTTACACCCTGAACGTGACTAGCACTCGAGAACCATTGCTGGTTTCCAAGTGAACCCTTGGCCTGACTGACTACTTAACGAAAGACAGACTCAAGCATTTAAAGTCTTTAAACAAAAGTAAATCATTAAAATTGTAAAATGTTCAATTCATAATATCTGAATAATACTCAATGCAATAATAATAGTTTGCAAAACATCTCAAAGGAAAAAAGAGTATTGAGAGACTGCTCAACTCTATCTATCTATCTATGAAGCCTCTATAGTTCAACATGAATGTTGGGTCAAGATCCACGACACCCTAAAATGACTAAACTGAAAAGAAAAGTGGAGTCCTCCAGAATGCAAGGACGCTCACCAAAAGCTAACTGGAGTGCAAAATGATCTCAACGAAACGTCTGCTGATGATCCTGAACACCTGTATTTGCATCATAAAAGATGCAGATCGAATGTACGAGTATGTAGTATAGCCGAAACGAAACAACTGAAAGAAAGGACTGCAATAGATAAGGATATACTCAAGCCGAATGTAAAGAAATAAAGAAACTAAATCATTTAAAACTTTATAAGTACTTACTCATTTTTGAAACTCAACATAATATGTGATGATACAATGTCTCACTCACGCTGTCAGAACTGTCCTATATCATGTTGGGGTATAGAACCTCTCAGATAAGTGGATCCACTAAGCAATAAGGATTCATCTAGAAAGTATGATCTTGTACCCATGCTGGCAAGACATGGTTTATGATGATTTTGAGTTATCTGAACTTATTCTCATATCGGTGCTCAATACTACTTCCAATAATACATATACTCATGCTCAAATGTATAAAACATACTCTTTCTTTTGTTTGAGATAATTACTCAAATTATCCTCTTAAAAGAGGTAACTGCTCTGAAAAATCTCTAAGCTCATTGCTCATTTAGAAAACAAGTTAGGTTTCTCTTTGCTCAATGTAAAAAGTGATACATTTGGAAATACTTAGTTCCTTTATACTCTTGCTCAAATCTTGGTTAAATATCTTTCTCAAACGCCTCTTTAATTTCTCAAAAACTCAATTTAAATAATTATATTTTATTTAAATAGTCTCAATAAGAACTCAATGAATACTCTGGAATACAATTCATGCTGAAAATTAGACATGAACAATCAACTCAATAATCTCAATACACAATATACAATGATTTAATAATTACGAATAGTGATTCAAAAGTCAGGAACTCAAGAACTCATGATACTACTCATCTCAATAATACTGAAAATCTAGAAATTTAAGACTCAAAATCAATAACTTAACTCATATCAAGAATTCTCGAAACTAAGGGTTAGATTAAACTTAATTGACTGAATTGAGATGTAGGACATGAGGACGAACTCAGTCCATCACTATGAATAGTCTTACATGCCTAGAAGAAAAAAATTCCTGAAGAAGTTTGAAAGAGAACTTGATTGGAAGATTTGAAACTCTAGCTTTTGTCTTCCTTACGTTTTTCTTGGAGATAAAGATTGAGAAGAATCTTAGATTGAAAACCTTAGGATTCCTGAAGAGGATATTGAACTTGGAACCTTTAGATCTTGGAAAATTGGAGAAATATTTTTTTTGATATTCTTGATATTTGGAAGAATAGGAATTGAGGATTTTGAGAATTGCTATACATATATAATGATGGTACTAGGTTGTAAGATGGACTTAGGGAAGTTGATTAAGGGTAAAAGGTCAAGAATACCCCTTTCTAGAAACGTAAGAAAACTATAAATATCAAAGGAAATGACCTTTTAATGAATTCAGTCAGTCAAATCGACGATCTAGAGGTCTCCTTGCCAAAAATACTCGACGGAACACACTTTGGGACTTTATATCACCCAAATGGACATAAACTTATGGTTTTTGGGATAATTAGGTGAGCTAATTTGGCGATTCACCAACCTAGTCGGCGAATTGCCAATTGGGCAAGTGGGTTCGCCTAATTTCCCAGCCACATATGTTTCAGTAAAACAACCATAATTGTTCACTCCAAACTCAACATAAGGCAGACTTGGTGGCATTGTAAGAAGACTCAGAGACCTTCAATTTGATAGGACATAGTCCACCTAATTCATTATATGCTGAGAGGTATGAGCGTTTGAAGTTGACCTTTATATGAACTTATGCGAGAACTTAGCCAATAAGAATGCTTTGAACTTGACTTGGTGTTTGAGGTCCCTTATGACCATAAATCACTTCAGATACTTTTGATACACTTGGTTAAAGACTTTTTAACACATGAGAAAGTAGGATATCACACGGTTCAAGCTCATATACTTACGACGAACGATTCAGATTTTAAAGATAGAGTTGTGAGGCGTTATAGAATGATTCGGGTCTTAGGTTAGAATTTTTTCGAATGTTACACTTTATCTCTCCTTCTGATTTGATTTCAAATTTAATTCCAAATGTATTGTACTTAAAATAAGTTAATTTTTCAAAGGGATATATATCAAAATACGTGAAGAAAATCAAATAAAACATGAAAAAAAAATAAAGGACACTTTTTAATTACTTTTTTAATATAATACACATAATTTTTAAAATATAATTAAAAATGAAAGATAAGAAATTAATGAAGGAAAAAAATAAAAAGTTTAAAGTAAGAAAGAAATTAAAATAAGTATTTTACAAAAGAAAGAAATGAAAATAATTTAAATATATATATATAAGTTTTAATATCAATAAATACGTGTACTAAATTATTAATAAAATTACCAATTAAAAAAATAACATGTGTTCAATTTGTTCAGTCATCACTTGCCTTCAACAAAGTGTGTACACTCTCTATGCCATAGCAGCATTTATGGTGTATATATTCCAATTTAAATCTTTTTAGGGGATAATAGGACCCTAGTTAAGTTTAGGCGTGTCTCTAAGATTTCGATCATAATCTAAGGGGATACATGTACCTTATCCCAAGTTATTTTTACTAATGCTAGAGTATTTATTCTCACAAGTCACATGTTAATAGACGCGTTATTGATACGATTTGATCAGTTGTTTCAAATATTTTTTCTTTTAATTATTTTGTTGTACATAGTAAAAAGTAATTTTTTGAAGTTGTCTCAAATCTCAATCATCTCGATTTCGTTCTCTTCTCAGTTATTAGGTTAATTTTCAGTACTTTATTTTTAAAACAACATATAAGAGTCGCATTGTTATCATAACATTTCATTGATTATATAAACTAATAACAAAGTTTTGATACAACACATAAGATACATAGTAAGAGTACTATATGTTTATATCTCGTTAAGTTCAATGTTTACAACAAGAATTTGTATACATGCAATGTTCATGAGATTTTGATTTATAGGGTAGAAATTTGGAATATCAAGGCTGTGCAACACACATTACAAAAAATAAATGATATTCTACCCTTTCTAATCTTAGAACAATTACTAAGTTATTAACTCAAAAAGAAAAAAAATTATAAGTCAAAAGTCATACTCGTTTTTTCATTTTTATTTGTTCGTGTTTGATTTGATATGTTCCTTAAATTTTTATATTAAAATGATAAATTTATCGTATCACTTTTTGAATATAATAAATTTAATATTTTAAAAAATGCATTGAAAAATGATATAGCTAATTATAAGATAAATAAGTATCTAAAATATTGCACGAATTCCTTCCATTTATTCCATTTAAAACACTAACGTTACAGTCCCAAAACGTGACTTCCTCCCTCCATTTTAAAATTCTCTTGATTTTATCCCTCTTAATTCCATTCTAATATTTTACCATATTCAACGACAAATTATGATTTTTTGAACTTCATATTATAATCTAGATTCACAAGACAAGTTTTTCTCTTCAACCAGAGTTAAATGTAAATCATACTTCATTAACTAGAGAAAAATTATCCCTTAATATCGGACAAGAATTCGGAAGATAAGCTGAGATTGCCTAACGAACAAATAGAAAAATTGTTCTTAAACAGCTCACTCGAGCTCAGGAGTTCTAAAGAAATTTAGATAAAAAAAGTTTATTGATATGCTAGAATTCAAAATCTGTTTACAATTTCAGGATTAACTCCTGCTTATACAAAGGGATGTTCCAAAATTAGTTTTAACTAACTTTCCTTTCAAACAAACTAGTTCTAGAATGTGCTAATTATGCGACTTTTTCACTACAATCAAATACTTTATACAATACTTCGAATTGAGCTAAAAGGAATTCATTCTAATAGGGTCGTGACAATACTATCCCTATCAAATCATCCTTGTCCTCAAGGATAAAATTGATCAAACCATCCTCGTCCTCGAGTATGAAATTGAGGAAACTGCTAACAAAAATTGTTATGATCTTCCCAAATACTATCTTCCTCCGGAGCATTGAACCACTTGATAAGTCATTGAGAAACAATCCTGTCGTTCTTCTGAACCATTTTTCTATCTAAGATGGTCACAAGAATCAGAAGAACATCGCCTGAAAAAGAGTGCACAACGAGAAATTTATTCTTCCAACTAATTTGTCTTAGTTTTTAATCAATAATTTCATCCTTTATGTCCAATAGTGAGAGATGTGATTATGTTACTTTGTATTGATCGCATATGCATAGCTATGGATAATGTACTACTATGTTCCAATTTTTTTTGGGACACTTTTTTTAATTCCTTTTTATCCTTGATGAATTATTAGAAACATCTCTAAATTTGGCGTAAATTATTAGTCTTTATCTCTAAATTATTAAAATATCCCTTTATTTGACTAACTGGACTTAAATACATCAATCGGTCTTGTATGTAAGGCTCTAGTTTCACATAAACCCAAATCACCAATATTTTTAGTACTGTATGTCCTCTCCTTATCAACTTGGGACTTCATTCGACTTTGAGCCTTAGCCAAACAAGTTTTGAGGGCCCTCAAGGTGACTTCTTGAGACAACAAACTCATGCATATAGGGCAGAAGTGAGGGAGGTGGTTGTCCATACACAGCCTCATAAGGAGTTATTTTAATGGAGGAATGGAAGGTGGTGTTATACCACTACTCAACCAAAGGCAACCACATAGGCCATTCCTAGGTTTCTCAAAAGTCATACACCTAAGATAACCTTCTAAACATTTGTTAACCACCTCTATGTGACCATGTGTTTGAGGATGGTACGCAGTGAAAGTTAAAAGAGAGACTTTCTGAAGAGTAAAAGCTCCTTGTAGAATCTATTTGTAAAGACATCATCCCTATTCGAAACAATGGACCTTCGCATACCGTGTAGTATGAATATCTCATTCATGAAAATATGTGCTGCATCCAAAGCTCCTGAGGGATGCTTAAGAGCCAAAAAATAAGCAACCTTTCTCAATCTGTTGACTACCACAAAGATCACCTCTTTTCCAACAACTTTGGGAAACTCCTCTATAAAGTCCATGGAGCTAGCTAGATTTCCTACCATACTCCAGCAAGAATAGGTAAGGGCAATAAGAGACTGGATAAGCTACATGCTCGCCTTTACACTTTTGACAAACATCACATTGCCTCACAAAGGCATATACTTTATGTTTCATCTTCTTCCAGCAAGAATCTTGTTGAGTAGCTTTGATACCTGAATGACCACTCTTGTTGTAGAATACTAGGAGCTTCTGTTTCAGTATCACATCATTATCAACCATCAACTTACCTTTTCTACAAAAAACATCAGCATAGAATCGAAAATAAAGTATGTAAGCCAGGCTACTTTGTAAAGTCTGAATCAGCCTGAGAAGGGTAAGATCCAAGAACCAAGATTTTTTTACTTCTTCCAGAAGTTTAGATTGAACTTCAAAAATGTTGTGAATATGACTAGGTTCATCCATCCTAGAAAGAACATCAACCACCGTGTTGTCATTTACCCATTTTGTAATTAATGGTGTACGTAGTCATATCCCAACAATTTGACCAACCATTTCTGTTGGCTAGGTGTGGTTATTCTTTGCTCCAACCTGTGGTATCTAAGCCCATGGTGGTTAGTCTTGATCACAAGAAGTGCCTACCTAGAAAGTAATTAAGGTCTCCACTTCTGAAATGTTGAAACCAAAGCAAGAAGCTCTCTTTCACATATTGAAAAGGCCTTGGTTTTGTCACACGAGCCTTGACTAAAGAAAAAAAAAGGGTTTGTTGTCGTGAGCTAGCTAGTTCAACTCATATCCCTTCGCTTGAAGCATCAGTTTCAATCACAAATTCTTTTATGAACTGATGGTTATCTTCAACTTTTTAAAAGCTACAGTGGCTGTAGCATTCCATGTAAAATTCCCCTTTTCCAACCCGATCATTCAAAGGTCTTGTAATAATGTCATACCCTTTTATATATGAACCTCCTAGTATCCAGCCAAGCGTAGAAAACCCCTCAAATTCTTAGTAGTCACTGGCAAGCGCCAGTTCAACACAACATCTACTTTATGTTGGTCCATAACAACCCAGTGTCCAGATATGATACGCCGTACATAATTAATCTGGGATACACCAAAAACACATTTACTCTGCTTGACAAACAAAGTGTTATCCTTCAGGATCTAGAAAGTTTTCCTCAAATGAACCAAATGATCAGACATATTCGAGCTGTATATTAGGATATCTCAAAAAAAACATTAAGATGAATTTTCTAAGGTAGTGGTGAAAAATCTGATTCATGAGACTTTAGAATGTTGATGGTGCATTGGTTAGGCAAAATGACATTACCAAAAATTCATAGTGTCTAGGGTGAGTTCTAAATGTCGTCTTGGAAATATCATATTCTAACATTTTGATCTGATGACACCCTCTTGTGATGGTTCACTCCTGAACATACCCACAGAAATCATACATAGCTCCACTGGTTTTGCCAATAACTTGGTCATACTTGTCTGTTGAACCACCTAATTATAAATCATACTTCAATAACTAGAGAAAAATTATCATATATATCTTGTTTAGACATAATTATGTAAAACTAATAAGAGTTATTGAAAGATAAAAATAATAATTATATTTAAGTCTACTGCTTACAAGTATGCAAAGTTTTTTTTTCTTTTTCTTTCCCCTTTTTCTTCTAATACTATCAGAGCTTTGAATCTGACTTTTTCATTTTCTTTCCCTTTTTTTTTTCTAACAGATCTTTGAATCTTAACAAGTTTTTTCTTCTAATACTATCAGAGCTTTGAATCTAATTTTATTTTCACTTTTTCTTCTAATACTGTCAGAAGTTTGAACCTTAACAAGTGAGTTGATGATTTATCATGGTAAATTTTATAAACTTCCGGTAGGACTTCAACTATATTGGTATAGATGAAATTGAGAGTTCTTATGATAATATGAGGCTCTTTTGAGCCAAAGCATATACCTAACAATTTTTTTTAAAAAATGACACAACAATTTAGTTTCTTTCAGGAATTTTATCAAACAGGAGCATAGTGTTGGTCATCACATGGTTATTTCTAGTTATCTTTAGCAAATATAATAATTTCTTTCAGAATTACAAATGGAAAAATAGTACTTCCTCCGTCCACTATTGTTTGTCAGGGTAAGATCATGCACAACCCTTAAGAAAAAATTAATATAATGTGCAATTTGACTAATATAACCATACTATCAATCATTATTAAAATGGTTTGTACTTTTTGAAAACTGTAAAAACAACTTTTTTCACCACCACATTTACTCTTATTTTTTTCCTTACTACTTTTTTTATTAAAATTAAATAATTTACTAATGCCACTTGGTTCTTTCTCTTTTCCTTTATCGGTATCTTTTTTGCTAGAACTCATATTTAATTATATGTAAAGTGTAATATAAAAATAATAATAACACAAAAATTAATGACGAAAAATAAAATATAAATATTATGAAACGTATGTACCAAACGTCTGCGTTAATAGCAGACGTTATAATTGATTCTTGAAGCTTGTAGTTTGTTGTAACTTGTAATTTGGAACTCCAATACTTGATAGCAAATATGAGAATTATATATATTATGATATAATATAAAAATTTAGAGTTGAAATATATGTATTATGATATAATATGAGACTTAAAAGGAATAAAAAATTGAGACTTAAGATTGAGAGGATATAGAAAATAGATGAGAGAATAGATGATTTTGTAAGAAATAATAAGGGACAGAGGGGTATTTATAATATTAAAAATGGGTTAAAGTGTATTTATGATAACTTGAGGGTTTAAATTAAAGTATAAAAGTAGGGGGGTGGTAGGGGGTGTTGGGGAAGTGAAAAAGGTGAATAAATCCGTTAGGGGGGCCCACTAGCCGTTGCCCCAATGGTCCCCAACGGATATAATTCAAAAAAAAAGTGAGGGGATCCCACGAAACTGCCCGGTTCAGCCGGGCCGGGTCGACCGGGACCAAAGGGTGAACCGGCCCCTAATTGGTCCCCTATCCTGATTCCCTCCCAACCCGTGAGAGTGACGGGACCGGGTCTGACGAGCCGGTTCTCGAACCGGTCGCGGGCTGGGGTTGGCCGACCTGGTCCCCCTGCCTCCCCTACTTTAATGTGAAAAAAGTTGTTTTTACAATTTTCAAAAAGTACAAACCAGTTTAATAATGGTTGATAGTAGGGTTATATTAGTCAAATTGCACATTATATTAAATTTTTCTTAAGGGTTGTGCATGATCTTACCCTGACAAACAATAGTGGACGAAGGGGGTAACTAAATAGTAATAATTTATTTCGGAATGACAGAATTACAGGAAGATTGGAGAGAGAAAATCACGTTTTTGGAACTATAGGTTAGTTTCTGAGTTAGAATTAAGGGATTATTTTAATCTAATACATTATAATGATAACTAAAATTGAACAGAGGGCATAATGAAAAAAAAAAGTTGTAGCATCGTGTTGTAATATGTGAAAATAAATAATCTTATAGCATGGTGTTTTTCTTCTATAAATGATTCTTGACGATTGCTAAGTAATGTTATTGCTAGCATCTTAAGTCACTGAGTAGTATGGAGTGGTTAACATGTAACATGAGATAATACATAAAATATATAATGGTTAACATGTAACATGAGAAAATACATAAAGTATATAGATAAACACATAAAGACAAACACTAGAAATTAAACCAAAATTTAGGTAAGAGATATATACAAAATTAAAGTAGGTTTTCAAGCTTAATGATTCATTGTCAAAATTTGTGGTAAAATATCAATTCTGAGTTGTGATTAATTCCTAAAAGTTCTTCTATGCTTATACGGAAACTAATCATTAATCAAGTATACCATCTTTGTGAAAATGGACATCGTAATTTGTCCTCAATACCCATCATTATTCAAGCTTAACGATTCATTGTCAAAATTTGAGGTAAAATATCAATTCTGAGTTGTGATTAATTCCTAAAAGTTCTTCTATGCTTATACGGAAACTAATCATTAATCAAGTATACCATCTTTGTGAAAATGGACATCGTAATTTGTCCTCAATACCCATCATTATTCAAGCTTAATGATTCATTGTCAAAATTTGTGGTAAAATATCAATTCTGAGTTGTGATTAATTCCTAAAAGTTGGGGGGAAAGTAAGAAAAGAATAGGAAGAAAAACATTATAGGAAACTAATTCCGTTTAACTTTCAATTTAATTCCATAAATATTATTTACTATAAATGCGCTAGGGAGTTGCAATAATTTCCAATATAAACACTGGGAAGAAACATGTCTCAATATGATCAAGTTCCCTCTTTTGCTGCACTCTTGAATCGACTACAACACCTGCCTCCAGTTGATTATAGTTTCATGTCTCATATTAAGTTAGAACATTCAAATATTGGTGAAATTGTTGATGAAATTGAAGAAGAGGAGTTGTCGGATGAAGATATTATGGAAGAGGAAGAGGAAGAGGAAGAGGAAATCGTGAATGAGTTACAAACAGGAATGGAGTATGATATACATCTGCTTGATCAAGGCAATCAGCAAACAAGTGGAAGACCGACTAGGACAGCTCGAATGCAAGTGAATACTAACTACATTCGTTACAATATTCAAGTGCCACAATCGATTCTTGATGAAATCTATATAGTGATGAAATTGAAGACGAAGAAGAAGAAGAAGAGGTGGTGGAGGAAGGCGATATTAATGAGTTTGTGGATCAAGATATGTCTGAGTATTTCGAAAGAAGTACATGTTACGTAACTTGTGTTATGGACATAGACGCCAACGAAGATGGTGATGATGATGATGAGGAACGAGAAGCATGTGCTATATATCTGCTTGCTTGAATATAAAGATAAAGATTACATTGGCACACTTCAATGTGGCCATGAATTTCATGCTGAATGCATAAACAAGTGGTTGCAGAGGAAAAAATCATGTCCTTTTTGTAGAGCTTCAGTTTTGCCCACAAACACATGACTGCCTGCCTACATTATTCTGTAATGATTCACATTGCAATCACAATTCACTTTTTTAGTATTTTACCTGATTCTTTATTCTAGTTTTTGGCCATGTAATCTGTTTATAATTGACTTTTTGGCCTTGTAATTAATCTGTTTATAATTGACATCGATCTATGACACATTCAATTGAGTTCTGTGGGTACTTTTTGGCCTATTTATGTCATCTATATTGTTCGAAAAGAAGGGCAGTAATAAGCCAAGCAGTCAATACCCTTGCATTCTAAACTCTGAAATCATGTGAAAATAAAATGTGTTTATAGTTACATGACGAGTGGCAGTAATTTTAAACTCAAAAGATCACTATTGTAGCCTTGACCGTCCTATTGATCTTTTGTTTGAGGAAAACAACATGAAAGACATCAAACTATATGATTATTTTGTAAAGCAGGCATGAATGTTCAAGTTGATATGATACTCAGAGTTTTGCAACGTCAACATTTCTCTTAGCTCTGACACTTTAGACACGACCAAATTAAGATTATAGTTGTTTTTTATAAGTAATAATCATAAGTCTACTTGTTGGAATGTACGCGTCCACCAGTGTTCTTGGGACCAGGTCCCCGACAGAATAAAGTGCAGAAAATGAATAACACAAAGTAAATCAGGCACAGTGATTTTACGTGGAAACCTCCTTACTCAAGGGAGTAAAACCACGACCTGTCACACAGGACTTTTCAAACTGCTTCCACTAATCTTCTCCAAGCAAAAGTAAAAGCAGTTTACAAAATGAGATTAGCCTGCTAATCTCCACACTAAGCAATACCTCCTATCACTTAGACGAGCCAAAGCAGATACAACACTGCCCACTAAGCTATCACCCCCTAGATAACTTAGACTTTGCTAAGCGGATACCACACTGCCCACTAAATCAACTAGCTCCTAGATGACTTAGAATTTGACTAACCAGCAAAACAATGCTGCCCACTAAACCAGTTAAACTCAACTGATTAGGCTTTTAGAAACCGAAACAAATATCTGAATCCTTTATAAACTAGGAACAGATTTACAATATATGCACGGAAGTATAACTCCTAAGACACACTCTGATGCTTGCAGCTTGATCAGGTCCTTGTTGTGCTTGTCGGAGAATACTTCTTGAAAGTGAGTCTTTGCAAGTGTTCTTGAGAATTCTCAAGTTGCAAAAACTAACAAAACTCAAACTCAACAAAGACGCTTCTCAAAGTCCCTTTGTTGAGCATGAGTATTGTTCTTCCTTGAAGATGGCTTTCTTTTAAAGCTTATGAATTTTCAGACAAAATCTAAGTTTTTGTTTTGCCAAGTCTTGAGTTTGTGTGTTGTTGGTAGAGACTATATTGAAAATGAACACAAACTCATTGGGACAACCCATTGGCTAAGAGCATGCCTTCTATGTAAAGACGTGCACCTGTCACATCAGAAGTGACCACTTTACAGTTGTACTGTCGTCCTTTCACGTACGCAGTCTTGCAGGGACCAGGTCCCTTACGAACTTTTCTTAGTAAGTTCTTGAGAAGACGTGCTAACTCTCTCTCCTTTTGAATGAATGAATTAGTTTGTTGTTTCTCATGTTGACTAAGTCAACCATAAAGAGTTAATACACATTGGATAAACAACCTCATCCTTTTTGATTGGTGTAGTACTTCTGACGGCTTCACCAACTTCTGACGCGGGTAACTTTCCAACTGTACCCCATTATAGATCTGGACGAGAAAACTCTGTCTAGGACCAGGTTCCTGCATTTGTGAGACACTGAAGCATATAATCTCGTCCCGTCTTTCTATTGGTGTAGGACATTGCACTTTTCACCTACCACCTGACATGACAACTTTACAACTGTACTCTATTTGTATCTGGACGAGAACACTCTGCCAGGGACCAGGTCCCTGCATTTGTGAGGATCATCAAAACACCTAGAATATAACATTTTCCCCATTTTTGATGATTACATACAAATATTCCTCACACTAAGTTTATTCATTCATTTCCCTGTCAGCAATCCCAATAACAAAGATCTGGTTCCTTGTTAGATCGATAAGTTTGTTAAATCATCAAAACTTCATATCAACTTCGAACTAACATCTCATATCAGCTTCGAACTAACATTATTGTTGTTCTTTTTAGCTTTCCGAAGTCACTCATTTCTAGATCAGTTAAACCCTGGAATACACATAACTGAAAGCTCTCTTCGACGAGTATCATTGGAGGAGGCAATGATATCCAGTAAAAGGGAGATTTGAGGAGAGCCAAGACAGAGCTTGAACTCCTTTTCTTGCCTTGTCCTACAGTTCACTTGTGAAGTGCTCTCTGTAATGAACCTAATAACTAGACCAACACAATTTAAACTCAAATAACCGATAGATATATTTCACTAACTCATACTTGGAATTACAAAGGAATTAAAAACTAAAAGGGAAATGGAAGAACACAAGTAGAAGATAGTGATGAGAAGCAGAACACAAATAGAAGATAGGGATGAAAAGCAGAACTCAAAGAAAGAGGATGAGAGGACTAGACATTTTTCTCAACAATTTGCGTAAGTCTAATTTGCTCTCACAAGTATTTATCAACCTAGATCCCAAACATAGTCTCTTAGTTCGGTGTTGGGATACTTTGCCCATACTGGTCCTGGCCTGTTCATAACACCCTCAGTGACAATTGGGAGGGCTAGCTTATTCAGGATGAGAAATAAGGAAATAAACAGTCTTTGGATTTTTGCAATGGAACTTGCGTAAAAAGTGCATAAAGAGGAGAACTGGCTGAGCAATGAGAAGTGCAATGTGATTATGGTTTCATGGATCGTGTGCATGATTACAAGTGAATTGAAGAAGACTTGGGATGAGATTGATTATTGATGTCATGATGCCTTTGCCAGGATGTAGTTGTGACGTATCTGTGTCTTATACTGATCATTTGAAGTCTCAGTGTTTGATACAATACCTAATGAGACTTAATGAATCACATAGCAACATCAGGAGCAAACGTTCTAACTGCAACGCCAACAATAACAACAAATGATCCATGATTTCTTCAACAAATTAAATTTTCTTGAAATGTAACAAGATTGTAATGTTGTGTCTAATATCCATTTTGTACGTTCTAACTACAAGGCAAGTCGTCTGAAGCAACACAAAATACAGATTTTGTTGTAACTCCATGAAACATAGTAAGTAAACAAGAGCCAGGATCAAATGGAAATGCTAACCCGCATTGGTTAGGTGTAAACAAATGTAAAGTTAAAGATAAGTGAAGCACGACCAAGTCTATTAAAGTGATCAGTTACACCTCTGTTTATAAGTTGGGCATATGTACAAGTTAAAAGCATTCTAGACATCTCCTTCGAGCATCGGGCTATCCCAAGTCTAAGTTGCATATTAAACATGACAAGGTCACGGTACTCACCCGTAACTGCAGAAACTGTTTGAAACATTTCATCAAACATATAGGATGCAAGGAATAGAAGTTGAAGAACTACCTTGAATTTCACAGCTCAAGAAGTACATTTGAATTGGCCACATGAGGTTCTAACATGGTATGAGCCACATATCCTTAGAAAATCCATAAAAATGTAAATAACACTTTACCAATTGGGTCGGAAACGCCGCAGAAGCGATCCAGCACGATTGCAGCTGGGATTTGGCAAGAAAAGTTGAGCTACCCGTCAGCCATGGAGTACGAGCAATGAAAGCACTAATGTAATGAACCCAATAACTAGACCAATGAAACTCGAATTCAAACAAAGATAGATATATTTTACTAACTCGTAATTGATATTACAAAGGAATTAAAGGGCACATTGGCACAATATGGATGATTGCTACAGGATTGTGGGATATCCACCTGATTTTAAGAGCAATAGAGAGCAACAAACTTTTAAATCTAGATGAGGTAAGTTTAATACAAAAGGGGATACAAACCAACAACTAACTCTGTTGCAACAGATGAAAGATGTGGATACTATCTAACAGAGTAGTAGTATCAACAACAGAACATGGCTTCTACTAGCCATTGCAATTCTAACATGTCCGTAGGGATCGCAAATGAGCGGGTCGAGTTGAATATTGCTGGGTTTTAAAAGGTGTGAATGGAAAATGAAGGGTTGTGACTTTTCTGAAGAGTTGTGATTTTTCCGTCGGATTGTGATTTTTCTAAAGAGTTGTGATTTTTACGAAATGTTGGGACTTTTTCGAAACATTGTGACTTTTCCGAAGGGCTGACATTTTCGAAAAGTTGTGATTTTTCTAAAAGGTTGTGACCTTTTCGATAAGGCACAATAAGCACTTGTTCATACTACTCTTTGTTGTCTATAAATAGAGGAGCTTCCTCTCATTTTTCAACAATGAATTTTATGAACTTCTTCTTATTCTGCACAAACAAATTCTAGTGTATGTTACTGTTGTTGAGTGGTTTGCTGACACTTATTTTATGTAGCAATACATCGGTGAGTAAGATCGTTCTATCCTAAAAGGATATATTCCATTAACCTCGGGTGCTTGAGGGGAATAATTTCTTTAAGGACATATTGTGCATTCAATGGACCAAATTTTCTTCTTTTCAATATATTGTTTCTTTTTTGTTGTAGATTATATTTTCTTTACCTTTTTAACGTTCTAATTTTGAAAATATATACTTTAAACTTTGTTGTTTCTTACGAAGTTCTATAAAGTTATTATTCTAATTATCTTAGTAATATAGATAATTAAACAACATTCTTAACGAAATTAGTTTTATTATTATTAATATGTACTATTTTTTTTGGAGACTAAAACCTGTGTAGTTTTCTACTCCGTGTGAAATTTAATCGGATCTAATTTTTGGAGACTAAAAGCTTCTGATTTTCTACTCCTTTGGTGTGAAGAATATAGAAACTTTTACCAATTTATTAAACACTCTGTTTGAATGAATATCGAATTGAAGAATATAAAAACTATTCCAGAAATATTAAAGTTAGTCGATTTGAAGAATATAATAACTTCATTGTTAACTAGAAACAATGTGAATGTTAAGTTGTATGTCTAATTGTGACAAAAAAATAACTAATGAACTTGAAGTCAATGTTGTGTGTATTGGTCGGGTCATTAGTCTTTGCATTGCATTGCATTATATTTTAGACTATTATCAATTTTATTTTTTCTCATTATTGTGTCTAGTGACACAAGTGAACTTGACCGTATTTCGCGCGATTATAAATGACGATAATATATCAATAATTTTATTAAATATAATATAGATAAAAGAGGTGTGCATATATATACACACCTATAATTGATTTCACAAGAAAATTTTTGGCTAGCAGTCAGTATNATTTTTCTTGGTGGCAAATCACATAGTACACAACGCTCATTAAATTTCCTAATTATAGCAGCTTTATGAGCATAAAAAATCCAGGCAACAACATATTCAATTTTCATACAACCACATTTAAATAATGAAATACCATTTTGTACAACTAAATTTAATACATGTACAACACATCTAACATGAAAAGAATTAACATCAATTGGACATAATCTAGTTTTTAACATACTAGCAGCGTTTGTATTATTAGATGCATTATCTAATGCGACAGACATTTCTTTATCTATAGGCATGTAATAATCTAGAACACTCAAAATATTTGAAGCTAAATATGCACCATTTTTTTTTCTCTACACATTCTTTATAACTTAAGATTCTTTTTTGCAAATTCCAGTTATGATCAATCCAATGTGCTGTAACAGTTAAATAATCACATCCATTAACACTACGACCCATGTCCAAAGTTATAGACACTCTACAATCTAATATGCTAAATATACAACGAAGATATTGACAATGTTTACCTTGATATACAAAAACATCAGATTTAACAGTATTTCTTGAAAAACCTCTATAAGTAGGATTATAAGTTTGTTGAATATATTCAATAAAACCGGGATGTGAAGGAAAACTATAAGGCAAGCCACAAACAGAATCCATTTTAGCTAAATTTTCGCGATCTCTTTCCTTATTATATTTACGTTGTGTTAGTGGACCACCGGGGTTAGAAGGATCTAATGTTCCTTGAACCATGTTAGAAGCCCCTACCGATTCATTAACATTAATATCAAAATCATTAACTAGAATTCCTTTTTTTCTATCGGCTAATGATTTAGCTTCTATATATTGAATCGGCACACAAGATAACAAATGTCTATTTAAGCCCCCTGTCCCACCTTGACCTCCACCTTGTTTATGTTTAAAAGGTTGCTTACATTTATTACAAATAGCAATAGAGTTTTCCTTATCTAAAGTCATAAATTGCCACACAACAGAAGTTTTAGGACGTTGATATTTCACCTTCTCCCTTGTAGGAGGTATAAGGGGTGGGCGTCCACAATTTTGCTCTGTTAAATTTGTAGTTTCATTTGGAACTTCTGTCACCAGACTAGTAGGTGTATCTTCTAATTCCTCATCTCCTGAACCAACTTCTACTTCTTCACCTGAATTTTCATCAAGATAAGGATTAATATCACCATAAATTTGTTGTAAAATTTCATGATCGAGTTGAACATTTGAATCAATATCATAAGAAGTATCATCAACATAAGTAGAATCATTTGTATTAAATTTAACTCTAGACATTGATTAAGAAGAAGTACCACCACATTTACTCTTATTTTTTTCCTTACTACTTTTTTTATTAAAATTAAATAATTTACTAATGCCACTTGGTTCTTTCTCTTTTCCTTTACCGGTATCTTTTTTGCTAGAACTCATATTTAATTATATGTAAAGTGTAATATAAAAATAATAATAACACAAAAATTAATGACGAAAAATAAAATATAAATATTATGAAACGAATGTTCCAAACGTCTGCGTTAATAGCAAACGTTATAATTGATTCTTGAAGCTTGTAGTTTGTTGTAACTTGTAATTTGGAACTCCAATACTTGATAGCAAATATGAGAATTATATATATTATGATATAATATGAAAATTTAGAATTGAAATATATGTATTATGATATAATATGAGACTTAAATGGAATAAAAAATTGAGACTTAAGATTGGGAGGATATAGAAAATAGATGAGAGAATAGATGATTTTGTAAGAAATAATAAGGGATAGAGGGGTATTTATAATATTAAAAATGGGTTAAAATGTATTTATGATAACTTGAGGGTTTAAATTAAAGTATAAAAGTAGGGGGTGGTAGGGGGTGTTGGGGAAGTGAAAAAGGTGAATAAATCCGTTAGGGGGACCCACTAGCCGTTGCCCCAACGGATATAATTAAAAAAATAAAAAAATAAAAAATGAGGGGATCCCGCGAAACTGCCCGGTTCAGCCTGGCCGGGTCGACCGGGACCAAAGGGTGAACCGGCCCCTAATCGGTCCCCTATCCCGATTCCCTCCCAACCCGCGAGAGTGACAGGACCGGGTCCGATGAGCCGGTTCTCGAACCGGTCGCGGGCCGGGGCGGGCCGACCTGGTCCCCCTGCCTCCCCTACTTTAATGTGAAAAAAGTTGTTTTTACAATTTTCAAAAAGTACAAACCAGTTTAATAATGGTTGATAGTAGGGTTATATTAGTCAAATTGCACATTATATTAAATGTTTCTTAAGGGTTGTGCATGATCTTACCCTGACAAACAATAGTGGACGGAGGGGGTAACTAAATAGTAGTAATTTATTTCGGAATGACAGAATTACAAGAAGATTGGAGAGAGAAAATCACGTTTTTGGAACTATAGGTTAGTTTCCGAGTTAGAATTAAGGGATTATTTTAATCTAAAACATTATAATGATAACTAAAATTGAACAGAGGGCATAACCAAAAAAAAATGTTGTAGCATCGTGTTGTAATATGTGAAAATAAATAATCTTATAGCATGGTGTTTTTCTTCTATATATGATTCTTGACGATTGCTAAGTAATGTTATTGCTAGCATCTTAAGTCACTGAGTAGTATGGAGTGGTTAACATGTAACATGAGATAATACATAAAATATATAATGGTTAACATGTAACATGAGAAAATACATAAAGTATATAGATAAACACATAAAGACAAACACTAGAAATTAAACCAAAATTTAGGTAAGAGATATATACAAAATTAAAGTAGGTTTTCAAGCTTAATGATTCATTGTCAAAATTTGTGGTAAAATATCAATTCTGAGTTGCGATTAATTCCTAAAAGTTCTTCTATGCTTATACGGAAACTAATCATTAATCAAGTATACCATCTTTGTGAAAATGGACATCGTAATTTGTCCTCAATACCCATCATTATTCAAGCTTAACGATTCATTGTCAAAATTTGAGGTAAAATATCAATTCTGAGTTGTGATTAATTCCTAAAAGTTCTTCTATGCTTATACGGAAACTAATCATTAATCAAGTATACCATCTTTGTGAAAATGGACATCGTAATTTGTCCTCAATACCCATCATTATTCAAGCTTAACGATTCATTGTCAAAATTTGAGGTAAAATATCAATTCTGAGTTGTGATTAATTCCTAAAAGTTCTTCTATGCTTATACGGAAACTAATCATTAATCAAGTATACCATCTTTGTGAAAATGGACATCGTAATTTGTCCTCAATACCCCTCATTATTCAAGCTTAATGATTCATTGTCAAAATTTGTGGTAAAATATCAATTCTGAGTTGTGATTAATTCCTAAAAGTTGGGGGGAAAGTAAGAAAAGAATAGGAAGAAAAACATTATAGGAAACTAATTCCGTTTAACTTTCAATTTAATTCCATAAATATTATTTACTATAAATGCGCTAGGGAGTTGCAATAATTTCCAATATAAACACTGGGAAGAAACATGTCTCAATATGATCAAGTTCCCTCTTTTGCTGCACTCTTGAATCGACTACAACACCTGCCTCCAGTTGATTATAGTTTCATGTCTCATATTAAGTTAGAACATTCAAATATTGGTGAAATTGTTGATGAAATTGAAGAAGAGGAGTTGTCGGATGAAGATATTATGGAAGAGGAAGAGGAAGAGGAAGAGGAAATCGTGAATGAGTTACAAACAGGAATGGAGTATGATATACATCTGCTTGATCAAGGCAATCAGCAAACAAGTGGAAGACCGACTAGGACAGCTCGAATGCAAGTGAATACTAACTACATTCGTTACAATATTCAAGTGCCACAATCGATTCTTGATGAAATCTATATAGTGATGAAATTGAAGACGAAGAAGAAGAAGAAGAGGTGGTGGAGGAAGACGATATTAATGAGTTTGTGGATCAAGATATGTCTGAGTATTTCGAAAGAAGTACATGTTATGTTACTTGTGTTATGGACATAGACGCCAACGAAGATGGTGATGATGATGATGAGGAACAAGAAGCATGTGCTATATATCTGCTTGCTTGAATATAAAGATAAAGATTACATTGGCACACTTCAATGTGGCCATGAATTTCATGCTGAATGCATAAACAAGTGGTTGCAGAGGAAAAAATCATGTCCTTTTTGTAGAGCTTCAGTTTTGCCCACAAACACATGACTGCCTGCCTACATTATTCTGTAATGATTCACATTGCAATCACAATTCACTTTTTTAGTATTTTACCTGATTCTTTATTCTAGTTTTTGGCCATGTAATCTGTTTATAATTGACTTTTTGGCCTTGTAATTAATCTGTTTATAATTGACATCGATCTATGACACATTCAATTGAGTTCTGTGGGTACTTTTTGGCCTATTTATGTCATCTATATTGTTCGAAAAGAAGGGCAGTAATAAGCCAAGCAGTCAATACCCTTGTATTCTAAACTCTGAAATCATGTGAAAATAAAATGTGTTTATAGTTACATGACGAGTGGCAGTAATTTTAAACTCAAAAGATCACTATTGTAGCCTTGACCGTCCTATTTGATCTTTTGTTTGAGGAAAACAACATGAAAGACATCAAACTATATGATTATTTTGTAAAGCAGGCATGAATGTTCAAGTTGATATGATACTCAAAGTTTTGCAACGTCAACATTTCTCTTAGCTCTGACACTTTCGACACGACTAAATTAAGATTATAGTTGTTGTTTTTTATAAGTAATAATCTTAAGTCTACTTGTTGGAATGTACGCATCCACCAGTGTTCTTGGGATCAGGTCCCCGACAGAATAAAGTGCAGAAAATGAATAACACAAAGTAAATCAGGCACAATGATTTTACGTGGAACCTCCTTGCTCAAAGGAGTAAAACCACGACCTGTCACACAAGACTTTTCATACTTCTTCCACTAATCTTCTCCAAGCAAAAGTAAAAGCAGTTTACAAAATGAGATTAGCTTGCTAATCTCCACACTAAGCAATACCTCCTATCACTTAGACGAGCCAAAGCAGATACAACACTGCCCACTAAGCTATCACCCCTAGATAACTTAGACTTTGATAAGCGGATACCACACCGTCCACTAAATCAACTAGCTCCTAGATGACTTAGAATTTGACTAATTAGCAAAACAATGTTGCCCACTAAACCAGTTAAACTCAACCGATTTAGGCTTTTAGAAACCGAAACAAATATCTGAATCCTTTATAAACTAGGAACAAATTTACAATATATGCACGAAAGTATAACTCCTAAGACACACTCTGATGCTTGCAGCTTGATCAGGTCCTTGTTGTGCTTGCCGGAGAATACTTTTTGAAAGTGAGTCTTTGCAAGTGTTCTTGAGAATTTTCAAGTTGCAAAAACTAACAAAACTCAAACTCAACAAAGACGCTTCAGCACTCTATCAGGTCCCTTGTTGAGCATGAGTATTGTTCTTCCTTGAAGATGACTTTCTTTTAAAGCTTATGAATTTTCAGACAAAATCCAAGTTTTTGTTTTGCCAAGTCTTGAGTTTGTGTGTTGTTGGAAGAGACTATATTGAAAATGAATACAAACTCCTTGGGACAGCCCATTGGCTAAGAGCATGCCTGCTATGTAAAGACGTGCACCTATCACATCAGAAGTGACCGATTTACAGTTGTACTGTCGTCCTTTCATGTACGCAGTCTTGCAGGGACCAGGTCCCTTACAAACTTTTCTTAGTAAGTTCTTGAGAAGACGTGCTAACTCTCTTTCCTTTTGAATGAATGAATTAGTTTGTTGTTTGTCATGTTGACTAAGTCAACCATAAAAATTTAATACACATTGGACAAACAACCTCATCCCTTTTGATTGGTGTAGTACTTCTGACGGCTTCACCAACTTCTGACGTGGGCAGCTTTTCAACTGTACCCCATTATAGATCTGGACGAGAGAACTCTGCCTAGGACCAAGTCCCTGCATTTGTGAGACACTGAAGCATATAATCTCGTCCTGTCTTCCTATTGGTGTAGGACACTGCACTTTTCACCTACCACCTGACATGACTGCTTTATAGTTGTACTCTATTTGTATCTGAACGAGAACACTCTGCCAGGGACCAGGTCCTTGCATTTGTGAGGATCATCAAAACACCTAGAATATAACATTTTCCCCATTTTTTATGATTACACACAAATATTCCTCACACTAAGTTTATTCATTCATTTCCCTGTCAGCAGTCCCAATAACAAGGATCTGGTTCCTTGTTAGATCGATAAGTTTGTTAAATCATCAAAACTTCATATCAACTTCGAACTAACATCTCATATCAGCTTCGAACTAACACTACTGTTGTTCTTTTTAGCTTTCCGAAGTCACTCATTTCTAAATCAGTTAAACCCTGGAACACACATAACTGAAAGCCCTCTTCGACGGGTATCATTGGAGGAGGCAATGATATCCAATAAAAGAGAGATTTGAGGAGAGCCAAGACAGAGCTTGAACTCATTTTCTAGCCTTGTCCTACAATTCACTTGTGAAGTGCTCTCTGTAATGAACCCAATAACTAGACCAACACAATTTAAACTCAAACAGCTGATAGATATATTTCACTAACTCGTAATTGAAATTACAAAGGAATTAAGAACTAAAAGGGAAATGGAAGAACACAAGTAGAAGATAGTGATGAGAAGCAGAACACAAATAGAAGATAGGGATGAAAAGCAGAACTCAAAGAAAGAGGATGAGAGGACTAGACATTTTTCTCAACAATTTGCGTAAGTCTAATTTGCTCTCACAAGTATTTATCAACCTAGATCCCAAACATAGTCTCTTAGTTCGGTGTTGGGATACTTTGCCCATACTGGTCCTGGCCTGTTCATAACACCCTCAGTGACAATTGGGAGGGCTAGCTTATTCAGGATGAGAAATAAGGAAATAAACCGTCTTTGGATTTTTGCAATGAAACTTGCGTAAAAAGTGCATAAATAGGAGAACTGGCTGAGCAATGGGAGAAGTGCAATGTGATTATGGTTTCATGGATCGTGTGCACGATTACAAGTGAATTGAAGAAGATTTGGGATGAGATTGATTATTGATGTCATGATGCCTTTGCCAGGATGTAGTTGTGACATATATGTGTCTTACACTGATCATTTGAAGTCTCAGTGTTTGATACAATACCTAATGAGACTCAATGAATCACATAGTAACATCAGGAGCAAACGTTCTAACTGCAACGCCAGTGATAACAACAAATGATCCATGATTGCTTCAACAAATTAAATTTTCTTGAAACGTAACAAGATTGTAATATTGTGTCTAATATCCATTTTGTACGTTCTAACTACAAGGCAAGTCATCCGAAGCAACACAAAATACAGAGTTTCTTGTAACTCCATGAAACATAGTTAGTAAACAAGAACCAGGATCAAATGGAAATGCTAACCCGCATTGGTTAAGTGTAAACAAATGTAAAGTTAAAGATAAGTGAAGCACGACCAAGTCTACTAAAGTGATCAGTTATACCTCTGTTTATAAGTTGGACATATGTACAAGTTGAAAAAAGCATTTCAGACATCTCTTTCGAGCATCGGGCTATCCCAAATCCAAGTTGCATATTAAACATGACAAGGTCACGATACTCACCTCTAACTGCAGAAACTGTTTGAAACATTTCATCAAACATATAGGATGCAAGGAATAGAAGTTGAAGAACTACCTTGAATTTCACAGCTCAAGAAGTACATTTGAATTGGCCACATGAGGTTCTAACATGGTATGAGCCACATATCCTTAGAAAATCCATAAAAATGTAAATAACACTTTACCAATTGGGTCGGAAACGCCGCAGAAGCGATCCAGCACGATTGCAGCTGGGATTTGGCAAGAAAAGTTGAGCTACCCGTCAGCCATGGAGTACGAGCAATGAAAGCACTAATGTAATGAACCCAATAACTAGACCAATGAAACTCGAATTCAAACAAAGATAGATATATTTTACTAACTCGTAATTGATATTACAAAGGAATTAAAGGGCACATTGGCACAATATGGATGATTGCTACAGGATTGTGGGATATCCACCTGATTTTAAGAGCAATAGAGAGCAACAAACTTTTAAATCTAGATGAGGTAAGTTTAATACAAAAGGGGATACAAACCAACAACTAACTCTGTTGCAACAGATGAAAGATGTGGATACTATCTAACAGAGTAGTAGTATCAACAACAGAACATGGCTTCTACTAGCCATTGCAATTCTAACATGTCCGTAGGGATCGCAAATGAGCGGGTCGAGTTGAATATTGCTGGGTTTTAAAAGGTGTGAATAGAAAATAAAGGGTTGTGACTTTTCTGAAGAGTTGTAATTTTTTCGTAGGATTGTGATTTTTCTAAAGAGTTGTGATTTTTACGAAATGTTGGGACTTTTTCGAAACATTGTGACTTTTTCGAAGGGCTGACTTTTTCAAAAAGTTGTGATTTTTCTAAAAGGTTGTGACCTTTCCGATAAGGCACAATAAGCACTTGTTCATACTACTCTTTGTTGTCTATAAATAGAGGAGCTTCCTCTCATTTTTCAACAATGAATTTTATGAACTTCTTCTTATTCTGCACAAACAAATTCTAGTGTATGTTACTGTTGTTGAGTGGTTTGCTGACACTTATTTTATGTAGCAATACATCGGTGAGTAAGATCGTTCTATCCTAAAAGGATATATTCCATTAACCTCGGGTGCTTGAGGGGAATAATTTCTTTAAGGACATATTGTGCATTCAATGGACCAAATTTTCTTCTTTTCAATATATTGTTTCTTTTTTGTTGTAGATTATATTTTCTTTACCTTTTTAACGTTCTAATTTTGAAAATATATACTTTAAACTTTGTTGTTTCTTACGAAGTTCTATAAAGTTATTGTTCTAATTATCTTAGTAATATAGATAAACAACATTCTTAACGAAATTAGTTTTATTATTATTAATATGTACTATTCTTTTTGGAGATTAAAACCTGTGTAGTTTTCTACTCCGTGTGAAATTTAATCGGATCTAATTTTTGGAGACTAAAAGCTTCTGATTTTCTACTCCTTTGGTGTGAAGAATATAGAAACTTTTACCAATTTATTAAACACTCTGTTTGAATGAATATCGAATTGAAGAATATAAAAACTATTCCAGAAATATTAAAGTTAGTCGATTTGAAGAATATAATAACTTCATTGTTAACTAGAAACAATGTGAATGTTAAGTTGTATGTCTAATTGTGACAAAAAAATAACTAATGAACTTGAAGTCAATGTTGTGTGTATTGGTCGGGTCATTAGTCTTTGCATTGCATTGCATTATATTTTAGACTATTATCAATTTTATTTTTTCTCATTATTGTGTCTAGTGACACAAGTGAACTTGACCGTATTTCGCGCGATTATAAATGACGATAATATATCAATAATTTTATTAAATATAATATAGATAAAAGAGGTGTGCATATATATACACACCTATAATTGATTTCACAAGAAAATTTTTGGCTAGTAGTCAGTATACTTCCAAAATTCGTTAAAGACCTCAGATCACACCTATAATTGAGGGGAATGTTATCTGGTTCGAGATCACCATATATATATATATATATATATATATATAATGTCGTCGGACGAGGCTTCATTCCCCTAAGCTCTGCAAATCCATTATATTGTGGTTCGACCTTAATTAATTATCTGTTGAAGGGCATTCAGGTTTTGGCTGTAAAACTCTCAGTTCATCAAATTTATTTTAGTTTCATGCAATTTAGAGGGGTTTAATTTGTTCAACTTTGGACTCTGAGGCTGATAAGTGGTAATTAACATATACTAAAGGGTGTGCTTGGTACTAAGGAATTAAGTGTTTTCCACAAAAATATTTTCTTGTAAACAGTTTTTTTAGGAAAAAAATATTTTTTTTATTGATTTTCTGATATTTGATAAGTAAAAAAGGTAAACTATTTACTGTATAATTTATTTAAACACTAGGGAGCGAGAGTAGGACGGAGTTGGAGTCTATGAAATGTTATTCGTATAATTTGGTTTACCTAATTTCATAGTTTTTTCATATTTAAGAGATTTATTATTTTATTTAAATTTTACCAATCAAACACACTCTAAAAGATGAACTCTTTTTTAAAAAGGGAAAAGGGCCTATATACATCTCAATTTTGTCATTTAGAGCTGATATATCCCTCATTATGAAAGTGACTTATATATACCCTTACTGTTATATAAATGACTCACATATACCCTTACCGTTACAAAAGGAGCTCACATATACTCTTCATCTAACAGAAGTGAAAATAATTAGTTTTAAATTTATTTTTTTGACTTTAAATTTTAGAAAAATTCATGTAGGGGTATATATATGATCCTTTTAACAAAGTTCAAGGTATATTTTAATCTTTTTCATACAAAAGTTATTTTTGACTTCTTTGATTATTATTATTATTCGAGTTTCTTATTCTTTTTTTATTTCATTCTTTAGTGTAAAGAAAAAATTATTAAAAATGGGAAATCTATAATAAATTTTACAAGAAAATCAGTGAAACATAAATAAACTTGACCAACAAAATAATAAATTTAAATTAGCTGTTGAAACCAAAAAAGTCAAAAAAAAAAAGTGTGAGGAGGATCAAATATACCCCATATGAATTATATTTTTTTTCAAAAAAAATAATTAAAAGATTAAATTAAAATTAGTTTTCCCACTTCCGTTAGGGGAAAAGGGTATATGTGAGTCATTTGTATAATAGTAGCGGTATATATGAGCCACTTTTAACGAGGGGTATATCAGCTCTAAATGACAAAGTTGAGGGGTATATCATAGTCTTTTCCCTTTTAAAAAAACATTTTCATTTAAGATTGAAGACAAACGATTTCATGTCAATCCTGTTTCTGTTCTTTTTCATTTAAGAGAAGCAGAAACGTTAGTCGTAAATTAGTTTCTACCTCTTTGTCCTAGCCTTACGTTACCATAGCCATCAGGGAATTAGTGTAGAGATTACGTGCTAACCCTAATGGGTGGAGGAAGGAACAATTTACAGAGGTTAAGCTTTAATTTGGTACTCCATCAAATAACCAATGTATGGATGAGATTTATTATTTATTAAATATTATTTATGGTATTACTTGGGTCCAGAGGCGAATCTAGGATTTCAAGAAGATGGGTGCACCATTATCAGGGATGGCTTTGCCCCTTTAAGAAAAAGGCAACTATTTTAGGCTTTCAAATTTGAAGGACCTCAATTATTTTAGCAACAACAAATATAGCTTTTTCGTAAGAAAAATATTAAATATGATTTGCAAAAAAAAATAAAAAATTATACTAAGAGAAAAATTTATTAGAAGAAATTTGATATACCTAGAGTACTATGTTGCAAGAAAGATTAAATGCATTGGTTATATGAATTATTGATTGAAAAATAATTATTAAAAGAATTCGATTATAAAAAAAATATACAATTTTTCATCTCAAAAATTTTTAAAAGTAGATTTTATAAAAAGAATATTAATTTTTCTCAAAAGTTTAAGGCCTCAGTTTGATTTTGTTTCAGACCACTTGTGCGTTTGAGCCGCCACTGATCATTGCACGTAAGATAAGATCTAAAATATTATAATTGATTTTGCTAGTTTGCTTACTAAGAATGGTGATTTAAGTTGAAAGAACAAAAAAGAAGAAAGAAAATAGGTTTTTTCAGCTGTGAAGTTATAGGAAAAGAAGGAAAAAATAGGTTTTTTCAACTGGGAAGTTCGAGCGCTACTTTATGTTTTTTTGTGAAATAAAATGCTGACAATGGAACCTACTTTTAGATTATTTTTTTTGTAAAAATAAGAAGTAAAAAGCAATGCTGTATTTTTTATTTAAAATAGGCTGATTGCAGTGCTTTTTTATAAAATGCTTGCAATGGAACCTACATTTAAATTTTTTTTTGTAAAAATATTTTTTTTTTGTAAAAATAAGAAGTGAAAAGCTGTATTTTTTTTTATGACTGGAGTGCTTTTAAAAATTTTTAAAAATAAATGTTAGCAATTGAGAATTGATCCATTAACCTCCCAGTGGAAAACAACCACCCAAACCAGTGAACCATCGAGTCATTTGTGATCATGGGTTCCTTCAATTGCTATTTGTTATATTTTACGAATTTACAAGTAGATATATCAAATTTTGCCGGATGACCACGGGTTCTAGTGACCCATTTTTTTTAACTTAAATTCGACCCTGCTTGGGTCACAAGTAAACTTGAGTCACAAGTAAAGTTGGGCCATAAGTAAGAATTATTCTTACATGGAGTTTCTAAATTTTAGAACAGACGAGTGATAATGGATTTGAACCCGCAACACTAGTGTGAAAGATATTTCCACCGCTCTTCTTACCACTTAGCTGCTAATCAGTTGTCAGGGATTTATAAGTTAATATACATATATATTTATTTAATTTTCTAATACAAATACAGAGTCTACCAAAAAACTAATGGGTTCGTCTGAACCCACAAACCCTCACAGCTCCGCCTCTGGTCGGACCCTTCCCCAAACCCTGCTCATAGCGAGCGTGCATCTGCATCAGGCTACCTTTATATATAAATTTTTGACCTATTAGCTGTAACTTGTTAAGATGAAATGTATGTAATCCACAAAGTTTGAGTTGATTTTTGTTTTCATATAAAGGCTAAAAGAATGAGTTGAGGAGCAGTCGTCCAGTTGACAACTCATTTTGAATAGATCTTTTTTTTTTGTCTTGTGATTAATATATGTATATCTATTTTGAATTGTTATCCTTTATTTATTGAACCATTCAATCCCTTAATGGCACGCAAGCAGCCAACTACTGAGTCAAAATAATAAAAATAAATCTTAAACAGCACTTGTAAAGATCAAGAGCCCATCGCCTCACAATCACTATTATGATTCGACTATCGAGGCCCGTTTGGATATAATTTTAATATTTGAAGCAGTAAATTACATATTTTTATATATTTTTTAATAAATAAATATGTGTTATTACAATCTTTCAAATACACATAATTTAATTTAATCTTTCTGTATTAAACTTTGAAATCGTACGTCATGAAAAATTGAAATCTTGTATAGATTTAGTAAATAAACCATTAATGTCAAATAAAAATTATGTCCAAATACAATAGTCAAACGCCTACTTAATGACCATATGATAAATTAATAATAGAAGACAAGTGATTAAAAATGAGGAGAACCGCACAAATAGCGGAGTATTAGGAGTCATTTCACAAAATCCACCTTTTTCTGTTTCTCTCTCAAACCCAAAATTCTTGTGTAAATTTCGAAACATTCACTTTTACCTGTCGGTTGGGAGAAGAAGAAAGAGGGAAAAATAATCACAATCTTTCCCCTCTCTTCTCTCTCTCTTCTCTCTCCCCCCAAAAAACTATGCAATTCCAGGCTAGTTTCTTCATTAACAACTTATTCCCTTTTCCATCCCCGGCACGGCGGCCGGGACTTCTTAGTCCTCCGCCATCAACCACCGTTTCATCCTATGAGACTCCTCTCATCCCCTTCCCCTCTTCCTCTTCCCTTTGATAATCCTAATGGCTTCCTCCCTTTATCATCGTCTCGTTTGATTTCATCCCGTTCCCCTGCTTCTTCCCCTTCTCCATTTGAGTTATTATTAACAGATCCAACTTCTAAACCTACTGTCATCCTCCCTATTCTTCCTCCTATTGCTGACGGTGTTTCTGATTTTGCAACTATCTGGTTTGTTTTTGGTATTCTTCTTCTTTCTCTATTCGCTTTCTCTTTTATTTTCCATCTCCGGATTAGATCTCGTCAATTGCCTCATTTACAGAACTTTAATTCTCTTTGGGCTGTGAGATTGCTTCTCGTCTTATTCGCTTCTCTTTGGGCTATTAATGAAGTGATTCGTTTACCGTTTATTCGCCGGAAATATCTTTACCCTTTTTTGCCGTCTTTGTCGTTGAATCAACAAGCTGAGATCTGTAAGGTTCATGTGGTTCTTTCATTAGGATTCTTCGAACCGGGTTTTTTAATTACTCTTCTTTTCTTGGTTAACGAGTCGATTAAGACGCAAAATCCTTTTCGGACTTGGGGTGTTGCACTTGTTTGTTTAGCTTGTTCGCCGATTCTACTGCTGCAATCGTTCTTCGTGTTTTTCTCTCCGTTGGAGGCACAATTACCTACGTTTATGCACGCGACTTCTTACCTTTCAACTGACCGTTTCGGAAATAAATCTGTGCTTTGTACCTATCCCTTGTTCAGTTGCGTTGTGTTTGGAGTATTCAGCATTGTTTATTCCTTGGCGTTTTTGCTGTCATGTTGGAGGGTGGTGGCGTTTGTGATCAACAAGAAGATTCGGGTACGGCTGAACATGCTTGCGACATCGTTCATGATATTGTTGCCGGTGCAGATTCTTTGCTTAGGATTGTCGCCATTGTGGCAGCCAGCAGAGCCTATACATGGATATGTTGTCCTAGCGATGGACCTTGCCGTTGCATGGTGCGTGGTGATCGGGGAGGTGATTTTGGTAATAAGGCCAATTGCAGATGCATTAGCTGCAGGTGGAGCATTTTGCCCATGGAGTCCCGGATGCAGGTCAGTTGTGGATTTACAATAGACACGCAACATTTTACATACTTTGGTTCCATACATATCCGTCAAACTATCTCGTAAATGATCCCGAAAGAAGTTCATTCATATTCTTATAGTAGTTGGAAAATTATCTCGTATGTGCTTTGATCATGACTGAAGTGTAATTATAATTTATAATGATAAATAAAACAATAAATTTGGACATTTATCTTGAAGTATTTGCCACGTGGGATCTATCTAATCTATGCTAAAGCTCCCTCATTGTCAAGGAAAAATCAGATTGAGACTGTTTGCAGATAATGCAATATGAGTAGACATTGTAGGAACTATGTTTGAAAGACAGGTTATAATTTCTAATGAAATGGTAAGGTAGACATTACTGAACTAGCAGAGAGCTCTAACGTTTTTGCTAACTTGTAATTTTGCTTAGTATATAGTGTATATATATATATATATATATTTGTAATATCTAATGCAGTTAATAAAATTCTGAATATGAGAAATTGGCACTTGCAGGCCAGGACTTCCTAACAGTTCAGGGAAGACGATGAATAATGGGAATTTATAGCGATGGACAGAGGCCATGAAGGACATCATGGTCTGTTCATATCATTGTGTTTTTTTTTCTCAAAGAGAGATGAGGGAGCCAATTTTTGACGATTTCAGTGTGTAAAATGGTTGGTGATTTGGTTCATCAAGCATAGAGAAGGGGGGGTTATTTAGTAAGTTTATGATATGTTATTCATTACTCCTCGGAGGAAAATGTGTGTACAGCATTTGATTTCATATTCAGCACTTTCTTCTGCATCCCCTCTTCTACAATTGTACAAATCTTTTATTTTTCTTCTTATACCATTAGCAAATATTTGTTCATAGTTTTAGAAACAAAAGTTACTGGTTTATTTCGAACGAGTCCTGAAAGATTTCCTGGGATCCGATCCTGAGAATTGACCCCAACCCAGGACCTGATTGCCATCCCTATCGTCCACTGACCTGATACCTAGGATCCAGACCCAACCCAAACCGGGACCCTACTCAAGACCTAAGACCCAACTCTCGACCCAAGGTGGGTTCCTTGGTTGGGTCTTGATGAATTATGCAAATTCATAGTAATGTGGAATATTTCCTGCAAATCGGTAATCAGATTATGATATTGAATTTCAAAGTGTAGTACTATTTACTCATGAAAATATGGATCAACCCGTCTTTTACCCAAACTATTCTGTGGTGACCTAGTCAAGCAGACATAACTGTAATGTGCTCAGTTTTTCTTGAGACAAGTTCAAAGTACGACAAGGAAGTGTTTTAGGCTCCGTAGCTACAAAATGATCTCAGTCGAATTATAGTTATAGTTGTACCTTCAAGCATTTATTTCAACTTTTAGTTTTTTTTCTTCTCTGAGTTCGTAGTGTTCTTGCATACTTTAAATCAGGCCTATACACGATTTCCACTTGCAAGCAAATGTTGTAAGTTGTAACTAATACAGTTATCAACCTCAAACATCCTTTAACAAAACGTGAGTCTAGTTTGATGCATGAGGTCGAACAACTAGATTAGTTGCTACTTGCTGCCTATTTTCAGGACCTGGAGATTAACTTCGACTTGGTGAAGAACCAATGCGAATAGCAACTGATTTTTTTATTCGTGAAACTGTAGTCCAATTCCCTGTTACTGCTGGAATTTTCAGCTTGCAAATCAATAAAGTAACTGCAGCTAAATATGTTTATTTAGAGGCATGTAACCTTCTTTTGTAAATGTCCCTAAAGTTTATAGCGATATTGGATCCATTGACAACTAACTAATGATGTAAAAGCTTTAACACTCTTTGTTATATTCTAGTGTACAATACTGAAGATTTTAAGTTCTGAGATTCCTGAAGACAGTAATGGTTCTTCCGAGCCAAATGCATTCAACTGCCTTCATATGTCTACAAGTCCAAATATGAGGTGATGTGGTATAGTAGACCGTTCCTGTGGTTCAGCTTCGCGCTTGAAGAACCAGATGCAACAACTGTTGCTTGCATCTCTACCCTACTTATGCTTAAAGGCTTGACCTTTTTGGGGTTCCTAGAAAATATCACTCAATTTTGAGAAATTATCTAACAAAGTCATTTGAACTTTGTTTCATATCAATAGAATTACTTTTCAGTGAGCAATTACTTCTACTTGCAAATCATGTCAGTCCACATGTTTTTTTTTGTCAACAAAACAAAAGTGGCCTTCAGTTTTCAACCTTGTTAAGTTTGTCCATGAAAACTCATTTTCTTCAGTTTGTACAAATGCAATTTATGGGGTCAAGAACTACCTCAGTAGAGTCCAGCTGGTTTAGTTGACTAAGTCTTAAACCACACATGTTCTATCTTTGCTAAATTTAATGCACTTATTTCCCATCTAACACAACTTTTGCCTAAGATTCTTTCTCTTCCATTGAGTCATTGAACTTTAACAAATTGTTGTAAGTATAAGATTTAAGATGACAGGAACTTTAGCTAGCCCCTACAAAATTCAGCTCATCTTTCTTATTCATCGGCAATGAAAGTAGTACCAAAAATGAAGTTCCTAGAAAGGGAATTGTCATTTTTTTGTTTCAGGATAGAGGGAAAATGACAGAAAGATCAGTGTTAGATGCTTAAATAAGCTTAATTAAGAATAATCAACTACTTAATGGAAGTATTACTGATAATTATATACATATATATCTGATTAGAAACTTGAATACTTACATATACAATCTCATAAGGATTGGTTTTGGCACTTGAATTATTCAAGAATAATCTCTTCTCTTTTAGGCTCTTATTGGAGATAACGATACGCTAGTCTAATTAACTATACATGCAATACATTCCACATTTGGTATCATATAGAGTTGGAAAAAGACGGAGAGAGATGATCAGTAGTAGGTTCATGAGAAAACGGAGAATTCCAATTGAGTAGTTCTTCCACCATTTGCATAGCAATTCTGTTTTCTTCGTCCAATGGTTTACTAATGCCAAGTTCAGAATTCATATTCTGATGATCATGAGGCTTCTCCTCCTTCTTCCCAAGTTCGATTTTTGTTATCCAATTAGAACCAGAATGTTTCCCTGATTTTTTTTGCCACACTCCTATATGACAGTTGTCGTTATCGAGCCTCAGACAGGTCATAGAAGGTGCTGGATCCTTACAACATTTCCTCAGCTTTGCATTCAGCACAGTGCTAGACAGTGTTGATGAAGAAGTTAAGGGGAATTTCTTGTCATTAGTACCATTATTGTTAACAGTACTCTCCTTCACAATTGGGAAGTTTGTTTTCGCAACATGTCCATTCATCAAGATAGCTGCTTCATCATATGCTCTTGCTGCTTCCTCTGCTGTCTCAAATGTTCCTAACCATATCCTTTTCTTCCTATAAACAAAAAAAAAAAAACGACTCATCATGTACATACTAGAGAGCAAAGTTGACATTTTTATCGCACCAGCAAAAAAAAAAATATGTTGGTAAATTAATAACTGATGCAAGTACATTTTCAGTGTACTTGTAGTTTTGTGGATGAGCGAGAAAAACTTACAGCAGAGGATGGCGAATTTCAGAAACCCAAGAGCCCCACTGGCGTTGTCTGACACCTTTGAACTTCTTTGATTGTACCATGTCGTTCTTTGCCATACTAAAAAAAGTTGCAGAAAAAGATCAGGTAGACACAGAAATGAATGATGAAATGAGAGTTAGGTGAGAAGAATTAAAGCCATCACAGAAAGAGAAGATGGTGTCGGTTGAAGAGGAGGAAGAGTTTGGTGATAGAATTTATAGAGAAGGTATGTAGTTTATGTCTACAAATACTACATTACTGTTCACATTTCTTCGTCCAAAAATACTTGATTATACAAGTTTGTTCACATTGTCGGTTTCAATCTGAATATGAATTGATCCTTATTGATATATGAATATAATTTTATTAAGATCGAGATGGATTCTAATGATTCATAATAGCTGACACTAACTTACTTGGTATTAACGTAATGTGTTGTTATAATTGTTTGTATGTATAGATGATTGTGGGGTGTGGGGGGTTGGAGAGTGCAATAAAAGACTTCACCTGCTCATCTATTGACTTGAACTGCAGGGGAGTAAATGTGAAAGTAATACTCTAGTACTAGATATGTTAGGACAAAGTTTGAGTCTGGCTTTATTTGGAAAAAAAAGATCGAAACGCGCTTCTTCCTCTCTATCTTTTTCAAACTCTACTGAACTTCTAACTTGAATCGTTGATCATCAATTAATACTCTTTTCAGAAAACCTAGTATGGATACAACTTTGACATTACTTAGGAATATTGTGAAGTTCCTAACTATATTTGGTTGGGGGATAATATAAGTTAAGAGGAAAAGAAGGAGGACTTTGATATTTGTCACAATGATGATCACTTGCTTTAATTTCTGGGAATTATCAAATTGTATTTGCATACAAGAGTTTGACCTGTCTTACAAAAGACAAGAAAACATTCAATGGAAGTGGTGTGAACTAAAGAAGAGGAAGAAGATAGTGTTCTTAGTTTGTTATTACTCCATCTAATAAAGCTATAACTGCAAGTAATCTTAGTAGCTCAGTTAGTTGGTTGGTTGTTTGAACTTTCACCTTGTTGATGAGCGTTCGATTCCCTACATTGTAATCTTCTATCATATTTCCCCTTCCTCTACCTATTTGAAAAAAAAGAAAGAAGAAGCTATAATTGCATATGACATGAGAATTGATAATCTTAGCAACATTACTCATCCTGCCAGAGATGAGTACAAATACTAAAGCTTATTGTACAATACCATTATTCACATAGGAAATAATATCAATCTTTATGTAATTACCTTATCTTTTTTTTTTCTTTTGTTTTTGTGATAATAATGGGGATTGGTCTAGAAGCCCAATTACGGGTTCACATGTAAGAAATCTACTAAATATTTGATTGTAAATTCAATCATTATTATTATATTATAATATATGAAATGTTTACTTGAGTACGTTGTACAAACTCATAAATTTTCTAAATTCACCTTTGGGGATCGAGGAAGGAAAATGGAGATGGTAAGAATTGAATCACCCTTATTAGGTTTAATATCACTAAATTGTGAACACTTACCATAAAAGTCGTTGTCTCAGTCAAAAGTAAGGTTCTTCATAGTAATCTCTTCATTAGTGATTAAAGTATAAAATGCAACTATGAACTAGAAGCTTGCATCCTTGATGACTCGAATTCACAATCGGAGGTGAGTTAGGGATCTTGCCAGTGTAACCCCATGAGCACGACAAATTATTCTCCTACACCCTAAGCCTAATAACAAGTCAAACATATAAATAGTACTTCCTTCATTTCAATTTATGTGACATATTTTGAATTTCGAGATTCAAACAAGTCTATCTTTAACTGTAAATTTTTCATATATCTAAATATTTTGAATTGTCAATTCTTATGACTTATAGTACTTTTACGTAGTTTACAAATATATAAATTTCATTTTAAAAAAAATGAAGACTTCATGCACAAATTACCGGTCAAACTTAACTGTCGACTCTCGAAAAATGAAATGTGTCACATAAATTGGGAAATAGGGAGTAATATATATAGTATATACTCCCTATCCACTTTAATTGTCATGTTGCGCTTTTCGAAAATTAATTTGACTAATTTTAAAGTTAAATTAGATTACATTAATTCGCTATTTTAAACAAAAAATTTACATATTAAAAAACTATACGAAAAGTATTATGAATTGCAATCTTTTGCAATATAAGATGAAAAAATATATCGTAAAATGTTAGTCAAAATTCTTATCGTTTGACTATAAAAAAAAAGAAAAAAAGAAAGCATGACAATTAAAAGTGGATGGAGTGAGTATTTTTTGCACCCAAAAAGGAACAAAGAAACAAAATATATTGCTCTTTCGGAGGTGGCTTAATCGTAAGGCAACTAATTGGATGTGGGTCCTCTTCATTTCTTTTCTCTCCATTTTCTCCAAGTTTTTACTTGGATGAAAGCAGGGGTGTGCAAAAACCGAACTGGCCGATAAACCGAACCGATAAAAGTGTTATTGGTTTATTGTTATTGGGTTATTGGGTTAACGATTTTTTAATGGTTTTATTAAAAAAATTATTGGGTTATCGGTTCGGTATTGGTTTTTAATATTGGGTTATTGGGTAAACCGATAACCCATTAAGACTAGTAATTTACTACTTTTACTTGTACATAAATATTATATATTAATCTTAATACCTTAGTAGTTACTATCTTTGTCCTTTAGCCTTCAATTCACACTTCACAATGGCTTTGAGTTCACAATTTCACATTATAAAAAACGTTAAAATCTAAAGTAAGAACCATATTCCTCTTAATTTCTCTTTATGTTACGCTTGTATAGTTCTTTTCATCTTTGTTATTATTGTTTCTATTTTATGAGCATTTGTAAAGTTACATTATTGTGTTTTCGCATCAAATTTATTAGAAAAGTCATATATTTGTTTTATAAATATTTTCTTATTGGTTAAACCGAAAACTGAACCGTTAAGGACCAAAATCGATAAACCAAAAACCGATAAAAAATATCTTATTGGTTTAACATATTTAAAAACTGAAAACCGATAAACCGAACCAATAATACATAAAACCAAACCGAACCGACCGATGCACACCTCTAGATGAAAGACATGTGTCATGGTTAAAAGGTAATGGTTGAGATTTAATTAATTAAAGTAATGTCATAATTATATATCATGGTTAGGATAGTAAATTATCCATATATTTGGTTAATTCCAAGTGTTTTGGCAAACCCCATAAATTTAGCAAAACATTATATCATATTCATAAGTACTTAAATACTCCTTTTCTATTTTTGCAACTTAGTTACGATAGGAGAAGCATTGTGTATTTGCGATGTAGTAGAATCATTGTGTATTTGCGATGATGGTTTTTGGTAAGATCGATTTATTGGAACCAAATGCAGATTAATTCTTTCTCAAAACAGGATTGTGTTCACCTTTATCATTCCTTCAACATCCTCACCTAACCTTTGAAACTTGTTGCTCAGATTGACATATTTGTGATATACAGTAGTACCATTCACACCTGGAGTAGTAGTCACCATTTTGATTCAATATAATCTTCATTACACTTGCCTTTATCTTTAAGAACATTTCTGACCAAACCCTAGCTAGTGTGAGTTTAATTTTCTAATGGTCTAGCGATTTTGTGATAGTGCTTTGAGATACCTTACGCTTAGATAAGATAATCGAGGAAAGAAACATAAGATGCTTTAAAGGAAGTAAAAGTACTTCAGCAAATCATTGAAGTATAGTATGGATCATATGCTAGATGTCGTTCTTCTTTCTCAAATGTAGGTTCATCTTTCACTTATTTCTACAAGTTTGAAACTCTATATATAGGTGCTCTGAACTGACAACTGATGTGTAACAAATGGTGATGGCCAAATAACCATTGTATGAATTTACTGTTTTGCACCATGCTAACTAATTTTGTCAAAGCTAAGTGGACAGAAAATCGGATAAGAGTAGCAAGTTCTATGATATCTAGTTCATAAACCTATAATGTTTGATTCATGGGTGGTTTGTTTTATGTACTTATTGTAACGAAAATACCAAATTATCTGTTGGATTTTGGGTCTTTTTCCCTTTCTGTGTCCATAAATAAAAGTCCAATTTGGGCTAGTTCATTTTTGCCCATATGCCCAATATTATGGTGCATTTGCAAAACTTTCTTTTAGGTCTTATTCTGAAGAATCACAAGAGATTGATCAGCAGCCACATAGAGAGAAAAGTGAGAGTGCAGATTTTCGCACAAGCCCTAACAACCAATATCAAATTGTGACTCCCGCTTCGTTCCTTGTCTGATTTGAGCTGATTTTTAGACAGCTTGTTCCTTTCGACGTTATCTTTAAATTGGGAACTGAGAGAGGTCGATTTGGAGTTCTACAACTCCACATTTTAGCTCGTGAACAGTAGTTGGATTTTGGTGATTTTGCTCCTTCTATTTCTCTAGTGCAGTTGTGTTGTTCATAGTTTGACACTTTTGTTGATCTTCATTTTGGACTTTCTAACTCTTGTATGATGCACCAAAAAAAATTACATCTACTAGTTATAACTACCAAGAATTGATTTATGGTGTACTTTGAGGACCTGTAAAGTAGTCAAATTCAGTGTTTCAATATAGAACAATATGATCCGCCAGTTTGAATATACAAGGTCTGATTTGGAAAAGGAAAAAATTACGGAAATCCCACTAGTTTAGGAGGTAATTACTTAGATACACTCTAATTTGTAATATTAGAAATCTTACTAGATTTTGGTGCATCCAGATACATGTATCTCGTGATAAATAAGGTCAAAATTAAGTGTAATTTATTCTAGATACACTATATCCAAGTAGATTCATATGTATTTGGGATACCTGACAAATCTCTCTCGCCTCCCTCCCATCTCGTTCGTCACTCTCCTATGTATCTAATAGCCATGTGAATCACACCAGATACATACATGTATCTAGTGTGATTCGCATGTATCTAGAAAAGTATATGTAGAAATAGTATATATATTATGAATGTATGCCTAATAAAATAGTTTTCCCGAAAATAAAACTAAAAATGAGTTAAAGAAAGATATTTTTGTTCTTGACTATCCATCTATCTAACTCGAGCATAGAAAATGCAGCAACAACAAAAGATCAAGCTAAGAAATAATTCAGGTAACAGTAATTGCATAGTATGCGCCTTAATTAGTTGTTTTTCCTTAATTTAATTTAACTCACAGCTTGCTCATTTGATTAGAACTTTTTATGTATACTTGATGCATTCAACCAGGTGTGTGGTATGCATAGTGCCTTTTTATATTTATAACCTATAAATATTTAATTTAAAATTTTAATATATTATATTCTTAGATATTTTTCTATTTTAATTATATAAATTCATCTTTTTGGTTTTGTTAGAACTTTATCCAAGGTTATTCTTTTCATTCTATAGTTAAAAGTAGTAAAATGCTTATATCATTATTGTATTATTTGATTGATTTATACTTTAGTTTGACTTAATATAGAATGCTCTTGATTTTTGATTGTTTATAGGAATAGGTGTTGATCATTCAAAACATTATGCATATATTTCTATTTCATCTATATTGTTATGATTAAAGTTTTACGAATGATGTGTATGGTGTATCTTGTATGAGGAAATTGAATTATTTTTAAAAAAACCCGAATAATTTCATCTGATTTGGGATTTTTCATTCAATTGAGGGTCATGGGTGTAAGTTTCACAACGGTGAGGGTATAAATGGATGGATAGTATAACGAAGGGTAAAACTATCTATTAAGTGAAAGTTGAGGGATATTTTTTACCTTTCTCCCTACTTGAAATCGTCGTTAAAAAATTCAAAATCCATAAAATTAAAATTCTAGTTTCATCTCTATATACCACATGAAAAGAAAAGAAAAAGTAAAGAATAAGAGCTCATATATCTTTTATATATATATAAATGAATTTAAAAGGTTAGTAAATGATAAAGAGAAAAAAGCTCAAATATGTCATCGACGTTTGAGAAAAGGTTCATCTATGTCATTATTTGTCAAATTGAAAAGACTCATCTACGTCATTATTTGTTAACTGAAAATAACTTCGATTTTGCAAAACCATTTTTTGCATGTGGTGAATTATGATTGCTCAAGCCATTAATTAAGTTGTTTTTTTTCAAAGGAAAAAGGCTCAAAATATGCAATCGAACTTTGAGAAAAAACTCATTTACGTCATCTGTTAAAAGTTTTGTTCATCTACATCATTTTATTTAAAAAATAATGACATGGATGAGCCTTCTCTCAAACAAAAGTTTGATAAGCCAAATTTTTAACGGATGTCATAAATTAGCCAAACATTTAACAAATAGCATAAATGAACCTCTTCTCAAAATTCGGTGATATATTCAAATCTTTATTTCAAACACAATACTACTACGTAGAGACGTAAATTGGGTAAATATTGACCATATATAATTGCCTTTTAATCACGATTTGAAATAAATTCATGAACCTTCAAAAAAAGTTGTAAAAAGAAGACCAACAATATAATGGGATTAATGTGTGTTGATCCTTCCTAGCCTCTTGCTTCCTACAACCAATCACTGAATTCCTTATTTCCAAAGTAACTATCTATTATCACATGTTAAATCCTTTGGCTACACCACGTTAATCCGTGATAACACTTCACTTTATTTTTTATATTTATTTTTTAGAACGATTGATTCAAATTCGTATTGTATAAATTTGTTAATAAAAAGTTATCGAAGTAATAGTCATTTTATCCTATCATGATCTTGATCGGTGACTTCTTCAATTAATTTTATTCAAAATTTAAACTCAACTATTCTACCTAAACATTGTAATACTTCATATAATCCTAAATTGTTTTCAATGCCTACAGCTTGAAAAATAATTTAAAACATTATACTATCAATTAATTTTTAATTAATTATATAATAATTTAATAGAGATATGTGTCGAAAACACACATAATTTTTTTTTTAATTTCATATCTAAACTATTGGGAGTGTGAATTTCATACATAAACTATCACTTATTACTTTGAGAAACACACATCAATGGTGTGTAATACTCGCATTCCACATGGATAAAATATTTCACCTTGACAAAAATTAAATAAACTATTAATATTAGTTAAAAACTAAAGATTAAAGTATTGCTATCCCAATTCTTTTTTAAATAAAATTTAAAATATTTTTCTCACCTCACACCACCATTTCCTACCCCATCTCCAAAAATCCCCGTCCTTTTATTTTATAAAATTCTTTTATAAAATATTTTCAAAAAAATTCAGAGCTTACCCCCTCCCCCACTCCTTCCTAAAATAAATTTTATATTAGTATTTTAACCAAAATAAAATTCTACCCCACCTCATTTAACCATCTGTTCCTAATTTATATATATATATTTGAAAAAACAACTCTACTAACGTATCGAATATAACCAAAAAAAAAAATCTTGCGGCAAGTAAATAAGTACTTATCTGAATATATATATATATATATATATATATAATACAAAACGAGAAATTTTTTTTGGAAGCGCAGGTTATGTGGGGTGCGGTAGAATTTTTTTTTAAAAATTAACGTAATATCTAAATTGTTATTTGAAGGGATGGGGTCCGGGGGTAGGGGGGGGAGTAAGAGCTTTTTTTAAAAAAAAATTATAAAAGAATTTCAACTAAAAATTGGGTCGGGGGAGTAGGGTGAGAGGAAATGGTGAAGTGAGGTGAGAAAAATATTTTACATTTTATTTTATAAATTTTTTTGGGTTAGAAATATTTTAATTTTTAACTTTAACTAATAGTAAATACATTTTTCTCTTTTAACGGTGTGAAACTTATTGTTTTTAGTTTATTTTAAAAAAATATCCTTATAAATTGAAAATAACTTAATCTGAGTTTACTATTAACTCTTAATGAGAAGTTAAATTATATAAAACATTGTATTTTAAACCTTTAATAATTCTAATTGTTGTTCGAAAGTCATCAAAATTAAATTTGAGTGTAGTTGAATTTAGTTACACGTTTGTTTGATCAAATAATTACTTAATTAATAGAAAAATAGATATAATTGAGAAGAAATTATTATACTTTTCAATTCTCAAGGGGATATTAAGAATTGTATGTTATTTCTAGATGTAATTATAAGGTAATCTTTTTAAAATTCTTCCTCTCTTTTTTTCAAATATATTTTTCATAGACAAAGCAATTTTTTCCATTTCTTCCCCCACATACCTCCTAATTGTGTCCTTCCAAAATTTTGCAATCGTTAGCACTCCAAGTATGTACTCTTCCAACGTTTTTAAATTTTTGTTTCTTATTTATTATTATACCAATTTTTGTTCTCGTATATCCTATAATCATAGAATTGCTAATCAAAATCATCCAAATAAAATTCTATATTTTTGTCTAATAGATAACTTTACTTTAGTGGTAGGATAAATTAATCCATCATTAAAAAAATTTATAAATCAATTTAAGTAACAATAATATTGTTTATTTGGAACAGATTGGATATTATTTTTTTATATTCTCGTTATAATTATTGAATATACTTTTACCGAAAAATATTTATAATATAGACAAACTTATCTACATGTTAATCTAACCTTTTTATTAACTATATAATTATATTTGTTCAACCAAAAATGATTTTTTTTAAAATTACATTCTGGCAACCTGTGTGATTATTAGATTGTGTAATTACTAATATTACAAGTGACACATGGCTTTTCAAATAAATATTACTTATAATATATTTAAAATCACAAACTTTATTTTTTTTGAAAATTTGGTAGCCAATTAAACAAGTTCACATGAATTAAAATTGATGAGTATTAGTAGTTGTCAATTTAGACTTTTCAATTTCTTATATCACATTATTATATGCCCTTTTACATATTCAAAACAAGTCCTAACTCTCTTATCCTTGCCTATATAAACACCAATCTTTACCATTCAACAACACCCTCAAATTTTCAGATTTCATCCTTTTGAAACCACTATACACACAAATAGATCATTAACAATGTTCTAACATACATACAAAATTATTGTTTGTTTCATTAGCTCTATTACTCCTTTTTTGTAACAATGGGTAGTGGAGATCACAAACACCACCATCACCATTTGAATTTGCATGTTCAAGTGCATCTACCTCACATCCATTTTCACCATCACCATCACCATCAACACGGTCATGGGATAAAAGAAATGGTAGGCATCCCAAAGGGTTGTCTTCCAGTATTGGTAGGTCATGATGGTGAAGAACAACACAAGTTCATAATCCCAGTGATATACATTAACCATCCACTTTTCACACAATTGTTGAAAGGTAATGAAGAAGAGTGTGAACTTCATCATGATGGTCCTATGAATATCCCTTGTCATATCGAAGAATTTCGATACGTTGAAGGTATGATTGACAAAGAAACTCATGCCACCGGACACCATAACCACCATGCTTGGTGCTACAAGGCCTGAGGTTTACGAGTTTAACTTCTATATAGTAAAAGCGTAATATTCACTTCTACTATAGTTATGGATATGAGATAAATCCGATGTTTATTTGTTATCTAGATATAGCTACTAGGGTTTTTTTTTTGGGTGATTTATTGTGATCGTTCATTATTGTATACCTTGTCTTTATGTGTTCATGTGGTCATATTTGAGGAAATAATCTCTTGTGGTCACTTAAAATTTGAAGAAAAAAAAATTGTTCCAATTATAAAGATCTCATGTGTTGATTTTGTAAATTTTGTATGTTACTTTTTATTTATCTCCAATTAATTGATCATGATAAAAGATAGTTCTCTCCTAACCAAAATTGTGTTAGTATACGTAGTTGGGACTTGGGATCGAGGACCTAAGTTTAATATACAAATACAACCTTCTATTATCAATTCAAAAAACTTTTAACTATTAGATTTAATCATAAATCCAAAAGAAAAATTGAAAGACCCACTTTCTTCAATAAGTTTTTTTCTCAAGCTCAAAAAATTCAACAATGGTATTCTTCAAAAAAAAAAAAAAAATGTCCAACTAAATCAATCCTAATGATAAAAAAAATAATTATGTGTTTGTCCATGAGTTTTTTCTTTAAAAAAACATTTACGGAGTTGAACTTCAAAAAATACGTTTGGTCATAACACTTTGAAATTCAAACTTAAAGATGAATTCAAAATAATTTTAATTTACATTCATGGCCAGATTGAAAAACACCAAAAAATTATTTTCATTTTTTTTAATTCTAAATTACTCACAAAATTAAAAAATAATTTAAATTTGTATTCATGACTAAACACAATTGCTAATTTTCAAATATCTCTTTTCACTTAAAAATTAAATATTACTTTATTAATTAGCCTTAGTTTCATTTTTAGCCAACCGCCGTTGCAAATTTTCATTTCCAATATCTCTCAAAAACGATTTGAACTTCATTACCTTTGCTCTTTTCCGCCTTCCTTTCAACTTGTGTAATGCAATCAATCAACACAATTTCATTCATCAACAAAAACAAAGTGTTAAAGGACAAGAAATTGTATATAAATTATGGTTGATGGAATAATAAAAAGGGAAAATTATGCGGTTAAGCAAATTTATACTACTTAATTACTCATCATAGCTATATATAGTTTTCTATAATTACCACCTGTTAGTGAAAATTTACAAGATAACAAAAAATACAAGATTACAATTGAAAATAAAAATGAAGAAATAAATCTCTTCAGGCTGAGGCGCGGTTATCTCGCTCTCTTTAAGGAGATTCAAGCCTACTGCAGCAAATGTTTTCACTGGTCCAACAGTAGTTCTTCTTGACTTGTCCCCTCCAAGATACAACAGCCTAATCACAAAATATAACTCAACAACTCTGGACAAGAGTTGAGTCCAAAGCTCCACAAAAAGAACACCTCCCTTCAACTAATAAGAACTCTCTTTTTGACCAACTCTTTCACTCTATATTTTTCTTGTATATTGTGTGTAACAAACCAAATGAGAACCACCACTATTTATACTTCAAGAAGTCTTCCTAGCAATGAATAGGAAGATAATGGGGTAGTAAATAGTGAAGATAATGGTCTTAGGAGTTACATAGGTTAAAAGGATAATGAAGGAGTAAAGAATGGAATAATGAGAGGGGTAACCAATGCCTCTAACGTGTACTTGCACAACGGCCAACTTTCCAACGTTCACAGAAAGCAGCAAAGTGCATAAGCCTGTGGTCATTAATTGACCACTAAGTAATGAGGCACAAATGCATGTAACTCCCACGTCCTCTATTCCATCTTCATGGCAGAATGGCTATACTAAGTTTTAACAAATTAATATACAAAATATTAATATTAAAATGCTAATAAACTAACAATCCCCCACTCATTTTAATATTAGATAATAAGAGAGTCCATCAACTGAAGGAAGACTACTATGCATAATGAAGGTGTGCTTTGCATTGAACCTCCACCTAGTGAAACAGTAACTTTTACTCCAGAGTCGTAGTGGTCTCAGACTTGAACTATAACTGCTTAAGGGAAATAAAATATCACTGTTCACACATAATAATCAAGGTGTTGATATGAGCTTTAAAGCCAGCACGTTATGGCCATGTGCTATCCCGGTTTCATGAGTGCTTTTGAGAATAAGCCCAATTCTCATAGGAAGCGACCTACTTCCACACATCACATAGGTGAAATCTGTCGAGAGTGCTCCTGTAAGCTTAACACTCCACCCATACGAGCTACAAATATTCATTAAGAGTTTTATCAACTCAACCTTCACAAACTACAGGAAACAATGCACTCACATCATAGGGAGGGAATAAAAAGATAGTGCATTTTTCACAACAAGTCATCATATGATTAGTTTTTCCCTTTGAACCTGGTTATAGGATCTCTAGTCCCCAGATTGGGTTTCCTCATATATGACTCAATGATTTATAGGCTTCAATCCCATCCCCCTCGATGTGCTCCAGACCTTTTCTCTCTGTTAAGGCCTTAGTAAGAGGATCTGCAAGATTATCACAAGATTTGACATAATCAACATTAATGGTACCATTTGTCAAATATGATCTTACATTACTGTGTTTCCTCCTTATAGGTCTGGATTTACCGCTGTAATAACGGTTTTGAACTCTACCAATCGCAGCGGTGCTATCACAATAAATTAAAATATGAGAAATTGGTTTTTCAAAATAAGGTATTTGAAATAATAAATCCCTTAACCAATTTGCTTCCTCACTAGCTGAAGCTAAAACAATTAGTTCAGCCTCCATGGTAGAGTTAGCACTTATAGTTTGTTTTTTTGATCTCCAACAAACAACACCACCACCTAAAGTAAAGACATAACCAGTGGTAGAACATGAATCACTTGATGAAGTGTTCCAATCTGCATCACAAAAGCCTTCAAGTACAGCAGGATATTTTTTATAGAACAAACCACAATTTTTCGTTCCAATTAAATATCTCATAATTCTTGTTACAGCATGCCAATGTTCATTACATGGCTTGCTTGTAAACCTGTCAAGTACTCCTACTGCATATGCAATATCAGGCCTAGTGCAATCAGTCACATACCTCAAACTTCTGATTATGCTAGCATATTCCCTTTGATTTATTACATCATTTTCACTTTCAACTGGAAATAAGTGAACACTTGAATCAAAAGGAGTAGCAGCATGCTTGCAATCAAGAAATTTATATTTTTTCAAAATTTTCTCAACATAATGTGACTGGTCAAGGAAAATTCCATCACATGTTCTTGTTATTTTTATTACAAGAATAGCATTTGCCTCACCAAGATCTTTCATATCAAAATGGCTTCTTAGAATATTCTTAGCATCATCAATAACATTCTTGTTAGAGCCAAACATCAACAAATCATCAACATATAGGGAAATAATCACATGTGAATTATTCCAAGACTTATGATATATACACTTATCACACTCATTTGTTTTAAAACCATTTTCAATCATGCAAGAATCAAACTTTTCATGCCATTGCTTAGGTGCCTGTTTCAAAACATATAGGGATTTAGTAAGCTTACATACTTTGCTTTCTTGGTCTGCTTCAACAAAACACTCGGGTTGATCCATATAAATTTCCTCATTTAGGTCTCCATTTAAAAAAACAGTTTTTACATCCATTTGATGAATTTGCAAATCAAAAATTGCAGCCAAAGCAATTAAAAGTCTTATGGATGTAATTCTTGTTACCGGTGAAAAAGTATCAAAAAATTCTAGGTCTTCTAGTTGTTTAAAACCTTTTGCAACTAGCCTAGCCTTGTATTTATCAATAGATCCATCCGGTTTCAACTTTTTTCTTAAGACCCATTTGCAACCAATAGTTTTACAACCCGGTGGTAAATCAACTAACTTCCAAGTTTTATTAGAAATCAGTGATTCCATTTCATCATTTACAGCCTCTTTCCAAAATATAGAATCATGTGAAGATAATGCTTCTTTCAAAGTGAGAGGGTCATCTCCAACATTAAACACATAAAAATCAGGACCAAAATCTTTTTCTACTCTAACTCTTTTACTTCTTCTTAACTCAAAATCATCAACTTCTTTATTTTTCAAAGTAGAAGTAGAAGAACTAGGTAGTGNGTGGCTATATGTGAAATTTCCCTTAATAAAAATGGTTGAGAATGCAATTTTTAATGGAAAAATCACACCATATACACATTTAAGAGACAATATTACGAGTTTTAAACCTACTCTTAAAAAATTCTTACTTATAACAGTTTAATTACGGGTTATAACATATCAATTAAATTTAACTTAATTTAAAAATCAATTAAAATTTACTTTATTAAATGATTAATCTTTTTATATTTTTATATTATTAATTATTTAATTATATTGATTGCAGTTCCTTTTATATAATTAATAGGTGAGAGAAATAATATTAATGAGAGAGAATCAATTTGTAATTATCTATTACACCTTTTAAAGGATTTTTTTAACTTATTCAAATAACTTTTATTTATTAATGACTATTGGGGCCTTTAATTTTTTTAAAAAAATTTTTTATCACCGTATATTTTAACATGTATTTTTCTCTCCCTTTAATCTATTTTGTTTTTTGCTTTTCTTGATGTTTTTATTATTTTAAATTTTGATATTGTTTTTTTTTTAATCTGATTTTTTTTAGAATTAAGAATTCTATATTTTGAAAATTTGATTTCGTTTTTTTATTTTAATTAATCTAAAACTTGATTTCTTGAGAGAAAAAACCGTTTTACTTAAGTTTTGAACTTGTTTTTGGTGTGTTTTTCTACATCTAAAATACTGTTTTGTTGGTGAAATAAGTATATTTAATTCTGAAATTTGTTGATATATATAGATAATATGAGATCATAAAATCTTTAATAAGGATTTCTTAAGTTTTAGCTTAAATATGATAAAAAAAAAATCACACTTGAATACGGAATATAAATTGAAGAGAGAGGAAAATATAGAACTTGTATTAATTATTGCAGTTTAGACTTTTAATTACATGTTTTGATTTTGGGTAATGTATATTTCTTTTGCTACAATTTCTGATAACAATATATAATATGCATTGTTTTACAACCATAATTATTCTTCTCGGATTTATACCCGTTGGATACTAATTTTATACATTTTTATTTTTTGTCTTTGTTCTAAAATTTCAAGTTGGATACCAAGTGTATATAAATTGGATAAAACATTAACTTGTTTTAGATTGTCTAATTTGGTTGAAATATCAGTTACATTTTGTTTTTTCATTTTAGTGGGATATCTGTTGGATACCAATTGAATACAACATTAACTTATTTAGGTTGTCTAATTTGATTGAAATTTCAACCACATGTTGATTTTTCAATTTTCCAATGGGATATCAATTCAATACTAAACTTATACAAATTAGATACAATATTAACTAGTTTTTCGTTGGCTATTTCAGTTGAAATCTCAATTACATGTTGTTTTTTTCAATTTTACCACTGGGACGTCAGTTGGATACCAAATGTATACCAATTTCATACTAAGATTTGACTTAATTTTTCTAGTCAATATCAATCACATACAAACATTACCTATTTTTTGAATATATATTTGAAAAACACTGAATACACAAATGATTAACTAGCACACATAATAAATATTCTGAAATTATAATTCATTAACTTAAAAGACAAAATAAATCAAAACATGAGCTTGCCACAATAAAACAACCAAATCAAAATAAAAATAAATTATGTCTTTTTTTCAGAAGGATAATTTGAACATGTCTTCCTATTGTGTTCCTCCCGACGACATGTACTGCACGTAATCTTAGACCTCTTGAATTTCACATTAACAAACCATTTATAAGTTGTGGTCTCCCTACAATTCTTTTTGAACCAGGCGACAATAATTTCTTCTCCGACACTTTTTGAATTGCATATTTTTCTGTTTCATCATAAATTATTGTGTCAATATTATATCATACAAAAGTACAAATAACTTTTATACATATGTTATATCAATATACAAATTTTATACCATTTTTATGCTTACAAAATTCATACAAAAGTAAAAATACATATGTTATTTTAAAACAATTTCATATGTTATTACAAAATACAAAAATAAAAACACATATGTTATATCAGTATACAAATTTCATACAATTCTTATTCACACATTTCTTACCTATTTCATGCCAAAAGTTATCAATTATTCATACTAGGATCATGCCACTAGAATACCAAAATAATTCCAACTTAGAAATATTAATTGTCATTTCTTTAATAAACAGTATACCAAATTTATTACATTATTATTCTCAAAATTCATTACAATATAATGCCAAAAAAAAATCCAATAAAATCAAAAATCGTACCAAAACATTATCGCTTGTCATACATGCTTGGTAGTATAAGTATACAAATTCCAAAGAAAAAATTATCTATTTTTTAACCAAAAATATACCAAAAAAAAATGTGTCAGACAAATAATGAACAAATTCAATGTTTACACCAAAATATAACATTATACATTTTTAAAAAAACGCCATAATTCAAATTATTATACACAACAAAAAATCTGAAATCAGTATACAAATTTCATATAATTATTATATACCTATTTCATGACATAAATCGTCACTTTTTCACAGCAGAATCATGCCACTATTAATACCAAAATAATACCACTTTTAACTATTACTTGTCATTTATTAGACAAATAGTATACGAAATTCATTCAAATATAATTCTAAAATCGTACCAACATGGTATAACCAATATACCAAATTCAAATAAATTTTATGTAATTTTTTAACCAGAAACATACCAAAAAAATGAATGTTCAAACAAAAATCTATACCAATTTCAAACAAATTTTATGTAATTTCAAAAGTGAATATTCATACCAAAAANCTCAACAACTCTGGACAAGAGTTGAGTCCAAAGCTCCACAAAAAGAACACCTCCCTTCAACTAATAAGAACTCTCTTTTTGACTAACTCTTTCACTCTATATTTTTCTTGTATGTTGTGTGTAACAAACCAAATGAAAACCACCACTATTTATACTTCAAGAAGTCTTCCTAGCAATGAATCGGAAGATAATGGGGTAGTAAATAGTGAAGATAATGGTCTTAGGAGTTACATAGGTTACAAGGATAATAAAGGAGTAAAGAATGGAATAATGAGAGGGGTAGCCAATGCCTCTAACGTGTACTTGCACAACGGCCAACTTTCCAACGTTCACAGAAAGCTGCAAAGTGCATAAGCCTATGGTCATTAATTGACCACTAAGTAATGAGGCACAAATGCATGTAACTCCCACGTCCTCTATTCCATCTTCATGGCAGAATGACTATACTAAGTTTTAACAAATTAATATACAAAATATTAATATTAAAATGCTAATAAACCAACACCACCCGCGACTAACATAAATCATTAATTGCGTGGGCTGACTTCGACTTTGTATAATTAGTCACGTTTGTATAATTCGTCACATTTGTATAATTCACAACTAACAATTCTTCATTTTATTTGTATTTGTATACAATGGTTTGTATTTGTATATGACGATGATTTCCTTTGGTTTTTTAGTTTTGTCGCCACATACATTTAATCTTTTTGTGTATAACTTTTTAAAGTTTGTGTAAACGTGTAGTTTTCGGATATTGTATAATATAATTTATATAATGTGATTTGTTTAATATATTTTGTATAATTGTTTAAAGTTCATATGTTTATGTTTGTATCAATTCGTTATTTCGAGTTTTATCCTATTTGAATAATTCCAGACTTTATATTACTCAATTATACAAAAACACGTGAATTATACAAATGTACCTGTGAATTATACAAACGAGATGCGAATTATACAAATTACTGCCCAATCTCACTCGCCTCTCCCCTCCCTCTCCCAATCTCACTCGCCAGATATACAAATACATATGTATAATATACAATTATCTAACCAATATACATATACAATTCACCTCTCTCCCACTATCTGCCTTCTCTGGCTCACCTCTCTCCTCCCTCTCCCTCTCCCAATCTCGCTCGCCACCCTCCTCCCTATAACATGTAGCTACAAATCGTAATTTGTAAATTATTACTATGAAGCGTAATTAGGCTATTTTTGAGTGGCTATATGTGAAATTTCCCTTAATAAAAATGGTTGAGAATGCAATTTTTAATCCAGCGACATGGTAAATAAATTAAACTCTTTCTCAAGTCTCTCTTGTAGTTCTCTTCTCTTGCAATATGTTATTTTTGTTGGTAGATAAATATTATATTATTGACGTTGGTCAGCAGAAGACAAAAAAGGGTTTTAGCTCTGTACTAAAGACAGGTATCATTTGTAGGATTACTGAAAGAGAAAAAAAGAGCCTTATCTAAGAACTCTTAACTTTAGGCACTTATCTATGTGAAAAATGATGGAACAAATATTTTAAATTTGAAAAAATGAATCATTTTGTGGGAATACCAAAATATTGATGAAATATTCGCAAAATAGAACATTGAAGAGATAATATGTATAATGTATCATGTATTTGCAAGTTTGTAAAAGCATGTCATTGCAAGCATATCTCTATAAAAAAAACATGAAAATATGTGATTTGTCAATATAACATCTAAGAATATTCCGATAACTTGTTTATGAACACCCAAAGTTCTTAGGTGCCACATAAAAAATATGAAAATCTACTTGTGCACACCCGAAGTTGGAGGGTATAAATGTGAAATGAGGCCAAGTTAAAGAGCATACGGATGTTGGAGGGTATAAATGTGAAATGAGGCTAAGTTAAAGAACATATTTATATATTATGTCTTATACAACTATACTATCAATTGAACAGGGTTTAATGATTATTGGGGGTGAAAATTCAGAAATTTGAAGGCTTACACATTGTTGGTGTTTCGATGCTTCGAGCTATTCTAGACTTTAAGATTTACTTCAAAAAATATACCCTTTTGCATTGTATAATATTGTATATGTATAGATTTATACATTATTTTATATGTATTTAAAATGTACATTACTCTCCGCTATATTATTGATTTATATATGTTCTTATTGTTATACTATGTCTTTAATGGTAGGTTAGTACGCAGAATAAGACAAAATATTCCCAAATTCAGCTTAGGATAAAACTCATATATATAGTGTCAATTAAATAATGTAACCAAAATTTTATCTTAGACTTAACCATGTCTATATATAATTTGATTACTTGAGATGATGTAGTGCTTGTTGGCCATTCCTACATCACCCACTCTTCACACATCAACACAAGGGAAATTAACTGTGTAAAAAGCTATCCTCAATAATGAAAGTAAATCATAAAAGTGCATATGTTACGATAGGCGAAGTCAAGGTTAGGAGTTTTGGGGTTCTAAATTTAATTTTTTTGGGGTTCACATGTTAATATACTTATATTTATTTAATTTTCTAATACAAATATACGATCTACTAAAAAGCTAGTGAATTTGTCCGAACCCATGAATTCCACCTAACTCCGCCTCTATGTTATATGACAACATTGGCAGTACTAATAAGCAAGATATATTAATAAATAATATTTATTGTTGTGGGATTATATCGGATATTATAATAAGTATAAGGTAAGTTTTTAGTGGAATTAATGGATAAAACATATATAATGTCCCCAAAGGGACGGAATATCGATAGTGACAAATGAGTAAATTTGTTAGTGGGCAATAATAACACATTATAGATTGAAGTTCAAGATTATGACTAGAGTACCATTAACACTACCATTTTTATCCCATTTTACACCAATCAAATGTTTTGTTTTAGAATTTGGCTCATTTCCAATTTTCCCACAAGCTTTTATACACAAAATATTGCCTTTTTCTCATATATTAACTTATATGTGAAAATTTTTTAAAACAAGTATAACTGAACGGTTTAGACTCTTATTTTATTTTATTTTTACTTTTGACTTGGTGTTCAATATTTATATTAAGGTCCAACTAAATTAATGTTCAAGTATTACAGGATTCATTTTTAAAGGTGATTTTCTAGTAGAAGTTTTTTCATTTTCAGAAGCACATACTCTTGAAATTTCTAATTAAAAGTGAAAAAATCTTAATCATTCCATCACAATTCTCGATCACCGCTCCCTTTTTTGTCATAACAAATCTAGCATTAGATTGGATCGTCCCCTCCTGTGCCCATTTTCTCCGTAAATTGCGGCTCCATTAATCCCGCTTATTAATTTGTATTTTTCTATATTTTTTTCCACATAGTTTGCTTGATAAAATAATAAAAATAATGGCCCCGTATTTGTTGGTAAGTGTAAAATAGGGTAAAATTGTATATCTTTTGAAATATTTAATTATGATTAATTAAGTAATATGTATTTTTATAATTTGATTTGTCGATTGATAGTGGAAAAGCTATAAATTATAATGCCGAAAACTCTCATTTTTTATGTACTAATTTGCAATTTGCAGAGCTTAATAATTGTTTTGATGAACTAAATATTGATCTATTGCTTGGTATAGTTATAACTAGTTTGAGTTCAGATAATTCTTTTACAAATTATGAAATTTGCAACTTATTATTGCCTATCAATATTGGAGCGGCGGAAAAAAAATATTCTTCTATGAAGTATATTAAAAAGGGAAAAAGGATAAATATATTTTCAAACTATCATAAATGGTACGTCAATATCCTTCGTTATATTTTTGGGTTGTGTATATCCTTATCGTCAATATTCCGGAACGTATATACCCTTAGGATAGACGGAGGGACACGTGTCATAATCTTAAAGGCCTAGCCAAATTTAATTTAATTTTTACCCACAATTAAGAAAAACTTACCCATTTTACATAATTTCAACCCATCCATAACCCGGTTAAAAACTCTCTTCTTCCCCACTCTAACTTAACTAAACACCCACTCGTGTCAGTTCTCCCACAAACTAATTTTTTTTCTTCTAGTCATTCGAGCCCTGTGCATAGCAGATGAGTAAACACCATCTGATTTTACAGCTCTTATTCGGTGTTAGCATAGTTGTCGTGCACCTTGTCAGCACAAACAAGTTGTGGGCTGCTTCATTCTCTAGTTTATGTTCAATCATGGTGCTTGTTCTATGTTCCTAGAGGCATGAAAAGCTGGATATGCAATAAAAGTTAGGGAAGTATCAAAAGTTGTGGAAAGTTAAAAGTGTCTTTCTGATGGATTGAATGTGGGGAAGAGATTAAGACTTGGTGATTGCTTTATAAGTGAAATTGAATTAAGGGATTTGAGTTTATCATGTTTTTCCAATTTCATACAAAATCAAAATCTTTATGAGTGATTTCAGCCAAATTAATTGAAATATTCTACAAAGGTTTTTTGTTGAAGAAGATGAAGAATAAGAAATTGTCCAAAGGATTTCTGGAAAAAAAAATTCTCTTGTACTTCATTTGAAATTATTGTTCAAATCTAAATGTTTGAAATAAGTTTTTGTTCTAGAAGTTAAGAAAAGAGGAATTTGAGAGTTTTGATTGTCTTACCGTAACTTCTCTTTTGATTTTGGGTGCTTTTGGTTACAATTTGGGTTATGGATGGAGTAAAATTGTGAAAGATGGGTGGGTTTTTTTTAATTATGGGTAAGAACTAAATTAAATTTGGATAGACCGTTAAGATCATGACACGTGTCCCTCCATTTATTCTAAGGGTATATACATTTCAAAATATTAACGGTAAGGATATACACAACCCGAAAATATAACGAAGGATATTGACGTACTATTTATGATAATTTGAGAATATATTTGTCCTTTTTCCCTATTAAAAATGATATACGTAGAAAGTGATGAATTTTTGAATGAATATTTGATTTGTTATATAAAGGATGAAGTACTTGAAAGTGAACCTAATAAGGCGATCATTGATTGTTTTCAGAATATGACAAGTCATCGAGTACCGTTATAATGATAGTGTTTTTATTTATTATGATGTGTTTAAGAGATTGTTACTCTTCATATATTATTGTCCTATTATTATTTTTTTAACAAAACATTACTTATTTTTTTTCCTATTATTATTGATATTTTTATTTTATTAAAAATTCACAAACTTCAAATTTTGGAGTCGTTTTTGTGCTTCTTGTGTGAAATAATTAACCAATTAAATCGTTGATTACCCTTGGAACATGCATTTCCATACCTCTTTTGAACAACTTTCCATACTTCTTCTTAGGTTAATCTTTCACACAATAGTGATTTAATTAATTAGTTATCCCACGTAAAGAGCGTTTGCAAATATAAGGTTGAAATATTTCCAAGCTAGGCAGTGTGAAATGTAATTGATTGGTACATTTTAAAATTTACTATAGGTATTGAATCAAAATAAAACCTAATTAAGATATCTAAATAAAAAAGTTATGACAACTTTAAAACTTTGTTTGGATGATTGTTATGCATTGCTTCATAATGTATCGTAGTGTATTGTTTTAATGAATACAATGTTTGGATAGATTTTGTTGTTCTCTGTCATTACATAATGCCAGACATTTATAATTTGAATGATAAACCTACAAAAAAAGTAGGGTACGTGGTATAACTAGTATGAAAAGGTAGGGTAAATGATGAAATGTAATTATTGAATAGTAAATAAAGACAAAATGAGAAGAAAATATTAAGCTAATTAAATTACGCTTACACGCTTCTTCTTACTGTCAACCAGTCATACACAAATCTTAACAGAACCAACAAATTCAAAAAAATCAATTTTCTTCTCCCTATTCATCTTTCTCCCTGTTCATCGAAGAATCATTCAAATTAGATTTAAATTTACCAAAAATTTGATAAGATACATAATGAATAGTTGTTGGACAAACAATTTCTTTTGTGAGTCTCAAATCTAGAATTGCAGGAGATTGATGAGATGAGAAAAAACTTGAAAATTCGATATATAGTAGAAGGAAATCACGGGGAAGTGTTGTTGACAATGGGATTCAATCCCTGACAAATTGTAACAGGCTAGCACAATTCAAAATTCAAAATTCTTCTTCCATTTTTCCAAAAGACTCAATTTTTTAATCAAAATTGTCGACAAAAATTCGAGATACATTGCAGATTAATACAATATTCTTCTTCTCATTCTTCCAGAAAACTCTCAATTTTTTAATCAAAGTTGTCGATAAAATTTTGAGATACATTGGAAATCCGATACATCGTTGAGGTGAAAACAAGTCTTGTTGTTCAATGTATCCGTTATGCATTAATACAATAGACAAAATGGCTGAAGTGATACATAGGCTTGTTGGATCATCTATCCCTTTTATAATGATGTGTAATTGTTTATTGAATTGTGTTTTCTAGATGGATATATTTATTGATACATTACTATTTATGTATTTTATTTCAATTGATAAGTGTTGTATTTCACTAGATACATTAAATAAGTAATTGTTGTCAATAAGATGTTAGGTTTGAGATCGATACATTACTGTTTGGTAACTGCTATGTACCAGATACATTTAGTATAAATTCGAATTTATGTATCATACCTATAAAATTAGTGCATGATACATTATTATTTATGCATCTTATTTTGTTTGAGAAATACTGTATTTTATATAATAAAAAATATACATTATACATGTAATTGTTCCAAAATAGTTTTTTTTTTGTGATACATAGCACAAAATTTATGTATCAAGTACATTTATATTGAACATGATAAATACTAATCGAAGATTCAATAACACTAGCGTTATGCATCAATACCTTAAATATGAACATGATACATTACATAAAACAAAGGCTATTGTAGCAGTATTCTTCTCTCATTTAGCATGACTATTGTTGTTTTCGATCGTCAAAGAAAACTGTTTTTTTTGTTGAGTAACAACAACTTTGTTGGATTTGCTATAAGGATTATAGGTCTCTTCAAGATATTTTGACCTTGACAATAGCAACTTCTTTGAATTGGTTGATAGTTGGAACAACCTATTTGAATTGGTTGAAAGTTGGAACATCATAAGTATGACACAAATATACTCCAAAAGCAGTGCTCGCCAAGAATGTTATTGTCGTACCGATTAATCTCATCTTCAATTGAATTGTTGAAGAGAATAGTAAAGATCAAAACTACCTATTCAGTTGTTTGAATCCCATTGACTGGAGAGAGAAACCTTTTTGTTGAAGAATAAAATACTTAGTTAAGGAGTCATCAAATTAGTTAGGAGTTAGCTATATTGTTAAGATAAGTTGGTGCAGATTAATTGCCAGTTGTTGATGAGCTGTAAATATTAGTTTAGATTAGCTTCTTGTTTTCCTCTATAAATATTATCCAATTCATTGTAATGTAAATTTAGTTTTCCAGATAATAGACAAAAGATATTTTCTCCCTCTCGTTTGTATGTTCTTAGTTCTCCAATTACTCCATTGTTAAGATTGAAAGAATTCCATCATGGTATTAGAGAAGCAATGGTGAATTGCTCGTATCCTGAAACTTCTGGCCTAGTTTTTTGATTGAGATCTAATTAGGCGAGATTTTTGTAATTTTCAAGCTCACAACAATGGTGATGAACGAAGAGAGCAACACTGGGAGAACTTCCACTGGTTTGACCACCACAATTGATGCCAATCATCCTCTGTTTCTGCAAGGATGTCATACACCAGGTAGCTCTCTTATCTCCTTTCAGCTAACTGGTTTTGAAAATTATGCATTGTGGAGCAGATATATGAGGATTAGGCTCTTAGGGAAGAACAAGATGGGATTAGTTGATGGACGACACACGAAGGACAAATTTCCTCCCTCGCTTCACGATTTATGGGAGAAGGTTAATGTTATAGTCCTATCGTGGATTATGAGCTCAGTGTGCAAAGAGCTCATCAGCTGTTTAGCATACGCATCCAGTGCTTGTACGGTATGGAGTGATCAAAATGAAACGTTTGACAAAAAGAATGGATCTAGAGTGTTTCTGTGTAAGAGAAACTGCAACTCTAACACAGGGAACTTCTTCAATTTCAAGTTACTTCACCAAATTGAAGGATATGTGGGTAGAATTTGACTCATTAGTGCCTTGTCCTGGTTGTATATGTTCAAAATCGAGGAAGTATGCTGAGCATCACCAGTATCAATGACTTCTACAGTTTTTGACTGGTTTGAATGAAACATATTCTCAGGCAAGTCCCTAACCCTAACATCAATAAGGCATATGTAATGCTTGTATCAAAGAAGAGTCAAAGGAATTTGGGGAAAGTAGGTGATAATTCTGATGGGATAGCATTGTTCAGCAGCAAAAGACCTCAGCATGGTTTCTTTGGATCAGGATATTCTGGGAAGTCTGCTTCAGCTGGATCTTCTGGGCCTCCTGGACCTGGACCTTATGAAAGGGGTAATTACAAAGGGAAAAATGGGCAACTATATATTTTGTGACTATTGTAAGTGGAAAGGTCATACAAGGGAGACATGTTATAGGCTACATGAATTTTCTGAAGACTCCAAACCAAAGAAGAATAACACTTATTCACCTCAATACTCAGCTAATGCAATATTAGACTCTGCAGGTTCTGATGCTTTCACCTGTAGGAATTCACAACAAAAAGGTGTATCCTCTTCGAGTTCAAACCATAGAGGTGGCATGATGTTTACTCAGGAACAATATGATCAGATTCTAAAGATGCTTCACAAAGAGGTACCAGTTGACTTAGACAAAATTATGGCAGGTATGCCTCAACTCTTTTTAGCAACAAATAGTCCAGTTTTTTAGAAAATGGATAGTTGATTCAGGGGATACCAACTATATGGTTTACAATAAAGAGGTGTTGGAAGGGATTAGCCTTAAAAATGATAAAAATACTAGAAGAGTTTATTTACCAGATGGATCTATAATAGACATTGCTTGTGTGGGAAGATGCAACCTAGAGAAGGCTGGCACNTTAGCAACAAATAGTCCAATTTTTTAGTAAATGGATAGTTGATTCAGGGGATACCAACCATATGGTTTACAATAAAGAGGTGTTGGAAGGGATTAGCCTTAAAAATGATAAAAAAATACTAGAAGAGTTTATTTACCAGATGGATCTATAATAGACATTGCTTGTGTGGGAAGATGCAACCTAGAGAAGGCTGGCACCATAACTAATGTGTTATGTATTCCTGAGTTAAAACACAACCTTTTATCAGTATCCAAATTAACCAGGGACTTAAAGTGTGTTGTCACTTTTTTTCTTGATTTATGCGTTCTACAGGATCTTCACAATGGAGTGGTGAAGGGGATTAGTAGAGAGGTTGATGGATTATACAACATTCAGATCCTGTAAAAGAAAAGCATAAGTCTCAAACAATGGCAGCAAACACAGTCACTAGTATTGAAGCAAATAGCCTTGTAGATATGGAGACCTAGCATAGAAGACTTGGACATGTACCTGCTTAAGTGTTAAGGCAGATTTCTACCTTGAAGTTTCAGCCTGGATGCTTTGACATTCAGCCTTGTAATGTTTTCCCTCTTGCAATGCAAACTAGATTGCCCTTTCCAAATAGTCCAAATAGATGTATTAAACCTTTTCACACCATACATGGTAATGTCTGGGGACATATAGAGTTCCTAGTTATGATGGTTGCAGATTTTTTCTCATATTAGTAGATGATTGTACCAGGATGACTTGGGTGTATATGTTGAGGTTGAAGAGTGATGTCATTGTTGTACTGAGACAATTTCTTAGCTTAATAAAAACTCAATTCAGTGCAAATATGCAAGTTTTTAGAAGTGATAATGGTACTGAATTTTTTAATTCCAGTTGTACAAACTTGTTCACTTCTTCAGGCATTATCCATCAAAGCTCTTGTGTACACACACCTCAGCAGAATGGGTTGGTAGAAAGAAAACGCAGGCACATCTTAGAAGTTGCAAGAGCCATCAAATTACAAGGTTTTCTACCCCTCAGGTTTTGGAATGAATGTGTCCTCAGTGTTGTTTATATGATTAACAGATTGTCTCTACCAGTGTTATCTGGCAAGTCCCCTTTTGAAATCCTCTATAATAGAGCTCTTTCTTTACAGTACATGGGAACTATTGAGTGCTTATGTTTTGCTACTACTCTTCACCGTGGGGACAAATTCTCCTCCAGGTATGTTGCATCTATAATGATGGGGTATTCATTTACACAGAAAGGGTACAAGCTCTATAATTTTCTCACTAACAATTTTTTTGTAAGCAGAGATGTTTTATTCAGGGAACAATTCTTTCCGTTTCAGATGCTAAAGACCAAAACACTACAGTTATTTCCAAATGGTGTTCTCTCACCCCTAGAGTCTGACCCTGTTACTATACTTGTTCATTTGTGTTTCTCCAGTTCTCCCCCTCACTTGGATACCACTCCACCTTCCCCTTCTTCCACAGGTCATCCTCTAGAGGTCATCATTCCTTGTGCTCACCCTCAAATGGCTCCTCTTAGACGATCTACTAGGATAAGAACTATTCCTACTTGGTTGAATGAGTATATGTGTGGTAAACCTACTTTAGTTCCTTCTTCCAATTATTGTGTCAATCCTATGAAGAACTACTTATCCAATGTCAAACTTAGTCCCTCATACCAGGCTTACTTGTCTAAAATTACACCTGCTAGGGAACCTCAGTCTTATGATGAAGATATCCAAAATCCAATGTGGATTGATGCCATGAATGTGGAGTTGAAAGCTTTGCAACACAAACAGACTTGGTCCATTGTAGACCTCCCTCCTGGAAAAAAAATCCTATTAATTGTAAATGGGTCTTCAAGGTGAAATATAGAGTTGATAGTGAAGTTGAGAGGTACAAGGCTAGGTTGGTAGCCAAGGGCTACAATCAGAAAGAAGGTATAGACTATCGAGAAGACATTTTTTCCTATAGTCAAAATGGTTACTGTCAGACTTGTTCTTTCTATGGTTGCCTCCAATAACTGGTGTTTGTATCAAATGGATGTTTTTAATGTTTTCCTTCAGGGTCATTTGGTTGAAGAAGTTCACATGATCCCTCATCCAAGATTTGTTAGTCAATGGAGAATGGTTGCCAGCAAGCTTACAGACTTCACAAATCTCTCTATGGGCTCAAACAGGCATTAAGACAATGGAATTTGAAGCTTGTTGAAGCATTGACCAGTTCAGGGTTCAAATAAAGTAATTTTGACTATTTATTGCTCACTAGAAAAGTGGGATACAACATAGTGATTATTCTAGTCTATGTTGATGATTTACTCATCACAGGCAATGATCATAATATGATTCATGAAGCAAAAGCATCCCTGCAGGAGAGGTTCAAAATCAAGGACTTAGGTGAAATGAAATACTTACTTGGCATTGACATAGCCAGATCACAGGAAGGGATTCTTATGAATCAAAGAAATTTTGCTCTGGATTTAGCTACAGAATTGGGACTGGCAGGAGCTAGACCAGTGAACACTCCAGCGAAGTGCAATTAGAAGCTAACCACAGTTGAATATGATGAATATGTGGGAGAAGATGGAGATGTTAAATTGGATGATCCATGTCCTTATCAAAGGCTGGTTGGAAAGCAATTATATCTCACCATGACAAGACCAGATATAACATATGCAGTGCACGTGCTCAGTTAGTTTATGCAATGTCCAAAGAAATCTCATATGGATGCAGCTTACAGGATAGTGAGATATATGAAGAATGAGCCAGGATTAGGAATTCTTTTGATTTCAGAAAAGGCATCACAATTGACTGCATTCTGTGATGCAGATTGGGCAGGTTGCCCAACTCAAGAAGATCTATCACTGGATATGTGATGAAGCTAGGCAAATCCTTAATGTCCTGAAAGTCAAGAAACAAAACATTGTTTCTAGGAGCTCAGCAGAGGCAGAATATAGAAGTATGGTTGCAGCTGTATTTGAAGTACTTTCGCTGGTAGAAATTAGCAAAGAATTGGGAATTGATATTGAAACCCCAGTGAAATTGCTCAGTGATAGCAAGGCAGCAATCCAGATTGATACAAATCCCGTATTTCATGAAAGAACAAAACACATTTAAATAGATCTACATTTCATTGAGAAAAAATTCAAGATGGTACAATAAAGACAGCTCATGTGACCTCCAAGGACCAAGAAGCTGACTTGTTCACCAAGGCCTTAAACAAGTCACAACGCAACTATCTTTTACGCAAGCTAGGAGTGTTGAACCTATTCACACTACCTAGCTTGAGGGGGAGCGTTGAAGAATAAAATAGTTATTTAAGGAGTCAGCAAATTAGTTAGGAGTTAGTTATACTATTAAGACAAGTTGGTGCAGATTAATTGCCAGTTGTTGATGAGCTGTAAATATTAGTTTAGATTAGCTTATTGTTTTCCTCTATAAATATTATCCAATTCATTGTAATGTAAATTTAGTTTTACAGATAATAGACAGAAGATATTTTCTCCCTCTCGTTTGTATGTTCTTAGTTCTCTAATTACTCCATTGTTAAAATTGAAGGAATTTCATCATCAAATTCAAATTGAGATGAAAATTGTAACTGATAAGATTGTGGAAGTGAAAATAGGGAGAAATTAAAGGAGTGAAAAAAGGAATGATAGAAACGTCGGTTTGAGTCTGGGATAATTATGTATTCGGAAGACTTGAGATTTGGGGGAAAATTAGAAATTTTGGTTATATTTTAGAATGGTAGGGAATAATAGAAAATAAGGTGCATAAGAATGTGTATATATGTAATTTTTCCTTAAAATAAACCGTGTATTAAATTAACAATACAGTATAACGGGTAACAACTAACAACCATTCAAACAAGGCTTAACTATCTTCGTATATACTCACTATTGATAAATTGAATTCTTTTAAAATTAAGTTTGAACCTAAAATAGAAGTATGCATGACATTAGGTGCTATGTATGTAGTTGCGTAGTCATGACGCAAGTGATACTAAGTAGGTGTTTGGTCATGCGATACCATATCACGATATGGTATCGTGAGATGGAATCAGCGTTTGGACATGCGATTTTACACTAATTTCATCTCATGATTCCATATCATGAGATGTGATTCTATATTCTTCAAAAACCATGATATGGAATTATATGGGAATTCCATATCATGATTTGAGATATTTTAATACAAAAATTGATCCACGAGCTTATATTTTGTTAAAACAACCCCACATTTATATCTACTATCCATTTATTTCATATGTAGATAAAATTTATAATCACATCATTACTTTTTAAAATTTATTATTCTCACCGACATAAAATTTATTATTCTCACCGACATATAGTCACTTTAACTCACACCAACCGATTGTTGAGTAATAAATTTCTTTTATGGCCTTGATAAGTGCACATTTATATTTTATGTGTAAGTTATTTGTATTTAGTTATATATTTCCTATCAACTTTGTTTAAAGAGATAATATTTATTTTATGACTTTGCATTGTCTTGGAAGCACTATTTTTATTACTCTTACAAACATTATTTTTATGAAGTGCATTCTATAATGCTTCCAATTTATTTTATGTTCACTAAACTAATATTGATGTATTTTTTTTATTTGGTAGGATTGTGGGTGTGTTTTATGGAACATATATAGAAGGGGAGGTTCCTAAAGCGGTGCAACAAGCATATCATAATCGCAAAGAAAGAACATCACAAAATATCTTATGTGCTTGTGATTNGATTGTGGGTGCGTTTTGTGGAACATATATAGAAGGGGAGGTTCCTAAAGCGGTGCAACAAGCATATCATAATCGCAAAGAAAGAACATCACAAAATATCTTATGTGCTTGTGATTTCGATATGCGATTTACCTTTGTTGCTGTTGGTTGGGAAGGTACTGCACATGATAGTAAAGTACTTGAGAATGCACTTGTTGAACCAACGTCACAATTTCCATTTCCGCCACATGGTAACTTTAAATTACATCCTTAGAATAAATATTATTTATTTACACAAAGTTGTCTCATTTACGTCACGTATGCTTGTAGTAATTCTTTATAAAATGTTTGTTGGTAGATAAATATTATGTTGTTGATGCTGGTTTCCGAAACACAAAAGGATTTTTAGCTCCATGCATACAAATGACTACGCTATCATTTGCAGGATTACCGAGGAAGTGAAAGAGAGCCTCAAAATGCCAAAGAACTGTTTAATTATAGGCATTCATCTCTGCGCAATGTGATTAACAGACTTTTGGAGCTTGGAAAAATATATTTAGAATACTGAAACAAGGCATGAACTATTATGATATTGATATACAAGTGAAAATTGTTATAGCTTGTGCAGTGTAACATAATTATTTGTGAGAATACCAAAGTACTGATGAAATATTTATGGTCTATGAGCATGAAAATATAGTTGTGGATGACATTGACCAACAAATGGCTCAAAGTAATAATGTTGGTTTGTCTTCTCAGTCACATGATCGAGAAATGCAAGTTCAACGTGAGGAAATTGTTCGTACTATGTGGGAGGATTATATTAAAGACTAATACACTACAATTTATGTTCAATTTTTTTTATTAAATTAAAGTTAGATGAAACAATTACTTAAGTGGATTACAAATAGCTTTGTAATAATTTATTATGCGATTTTATAATTTTTTATTTATTTGATAAGATTTAATAAACAATTGGGGCTATTTTAATAGTTTTACAACTTATGGGATTTTTATGTTTATGAGAAAATATACAACACAAAAATTCCATATCGCATGTCCAAACAAAACTTCAATGTCATCTCATGATTCCATATCATGATACCATATCGCATGGCCAAACGGGCCCTAAGTCTGCAGTGTGCACCACATTTCATGACTTGACAATTCATTTGTCAATCCTAATATTACATCTAAATTTACGTTTTTTATATGGATAATAGTAATTTCGATTCTCAAGTTATTGTCTTATTGTGATTTTAGTTCTTGTGTTATATGACTTAGTACATTTTGAATGTTTAAGAAAATTTGATTAAGAACACAGAGTATTTTATATAATCCACACAAGCGAAAAGTTAGAGGCAAAAAAATGTAATATTATATTGTAATTCGTTAAATAGACATATGGATAAATTAATTCTTTCGACTTTTGAAGGTAAGTATGCGTCAATGTTGAGTGCACAATCAATTGTGAAGCAACTGACAATAATTTAAGGCATTAGCATCATGGAATGGAGTAATATTATCGTAATGAAGATGCAAGATATGCAAAAAAACAAAAATTATGAAAAAGTACGTGCATTCAGGCTTCATCAAGAATATCCCCAACTCTAATGGAAATAACTTAAAATATTCTTCTTCCACATTTTGGTCTAAAAATATTATTCACCTTTGTTTTTAGTTTAAAGATACTCCTCCTTCCACCTTTTGGCCTAAAAATACTCCCCACTCAAATTTAATTGAATTGAATACTTTTACTAATTAGTAAATTCTTTTGTTTGTTCTAAAAAATAATTTTTATTTTAATTCAAATAAAAAAAAAATTAAATTCAAATTCTTAATATTATCTCATCCTAAGGAGGGTATTCTGACAGTAGATTAAATGTTCATTCATTAATGAAGATAACATTTGGATGTCAATAAAAGTAAAAGGATACCCGAGAATAAATATATGTGTTGCTTTAGATAATAATCATCAAATTTGTTAATTTTAGAGATTAAAATAACACATTAATTAACTCAAGGCTAAATATGCTAAGTTATATAAGTCAAGAATCAAAATCGCAATAAGATAATAACTTAAGGACCAAAGTTACTATTTCTCCTTTTTTATAATACTATATTGAAAAGTCAATAAGCTAATTCATATAGATATATATTTGCTCAAAGTTATGAAAGTAGAAAGAACTGGCCCGCTATCAACGGCAAAATTGACTTTGTATTATGTCATGTCATTGTTTGAATTAGTATACTTCTCTTCCCATATAAGCCTTTGCCCTTTAAGCCATCAAGAGAGTTCCTTTTAAACAGTCTAATATTATCCTCATGTGGTCGTGACAATATATTTTGATCTCTAAATTTGCATAAAGTTGAACAAGTTGATACACGTCATATATATATATAATATACATGAAACACCATATAGAATATCATGTAGGATTAAAATTGTCACGTAGAATGTCAAGAAAGATACATTTATGCATTATATCAAAAATAAAACATGCTTATTTTTTTATAGATTAAAAATAAAAAAAAATGTCATAAAAAGTAAAACAAAGCAAGCATAGAAATATTAACAATAATATAGTCAGTGTAATTTCATGTATAATGTCGGAAAAGGCATAATACATAAATATGTCATTTAACTTGGTTTTAGCTGACATGTATATCCTTCAACTTTGGATGTAAACAATTAGATACTTAAATTTGTATAAAATTAAACAACTAGACACACGTATCTTATCTGACATAATACATGTAAGATGCCACGTAGGATACAAAATTGTCATTTATGACGAATGTATCTATTTGTTTAATTTTATACAAGTTTAAGTGTATACTTATGAACACACAAAGTTAAAGGTCATAGTTACTAGCTAAAGTCAAGTTAAGAATATGTTTATGTATTATGCGAAAAGAAATGTTCGAAGGTTATTAAAAAGATAGAAGGTTATTTTTTATTGACCTTCAATTCAAGTAAAAACATATCAAAGCAGATCGAACAAAGCATTTAGCCAATTACAATTTTCCTCTTGACCATTTCAGCTAATTTTATTTTATCCTTTTAAGAATACTATAGTATTCCTCTTCCCCTATATATAAATAGACTTGTCTGGCTCTTACAAAACCCCCAATTCTATCTCAAAAATTTCAAATACAGATCAGATATATGCAGTAGATGATGAGCAATATCCCAAAATCTCTAACAGATTCTTCTTTTACTCTCTTCAAACTTGCCATCTCGGCTTCTGATCCTTGGCCTTTCTCTACTGTTTTCTTATAACAACCTCTTTCTCCGTATTTTTTCTTCAATTTTGATTCAAACACAAAAAAAAATGGGTCATAATCATCATCTCAATTTCCATTTTCACGTCCCTCATATCCATTTTCATCTCCATCATCATCACGGAAAAAGAGAATTGAAGGACATACCGAAAGGATGTTTGGCAGTAACAGTAGGACAAGGTGAAGAGCAACAGAGGTTTGTGATCCCAGTGATATACATAAATCATCCCCTGTTTATGCAGCTATTGAAAGAAGCAGAGGAAGAATATGGATTTGATCATAATGGACCTATTAATATTCCTTGTCATATCGAAGAATTTCGACATGTTCAAGGGATAATTGATAAGGAAACTACTTCTCAACACCAGCATACTCACAATAATCCCTGGTGCTTCAAAGCATGATTTCTTCCCAATACTATAACTACTTTTTGACTCGAATTTTTTTTTTGTGTTTGATTTTTTTTTCTCTCTGTATCTTTATTTTTTGCTGTTTCTCAAGATGTTCATATACATACATAATTGTTGTGAAAGACGATGACGAAAATTGAATGATATAATAATAGTATTGAGTTTTTGTTGTTTTTTGCTTCTTTACAATGGAGTCTAGTTGAAAGATAATCAACGAGATGATAGTACTTCATTATCATCGAACTGAGATCTCAGTAACTTAGTTGGTTGATTATTTGAACTATCACTTTACTATAGTTCTATTTTTCACTTTATAATCTCCTCCTTGCCTTCCTCTTATCCCCAATAGAATTTTTTTTGAAAAAAAAGTTTAGTTCTTCAATATTCAACTTATGAAGGAGCTTAGATAGTCTGATGAAATCAGGCGTGGTACGTGAGCTAGAAATTATAAATTTTTAATTTGGCAAATGTTTAATTTAATTGTATAATTAAATATTTCGACGCTACTTAATGTCATCCACTTTGTTCTTTTCTTTATTGAAATGTGGACCTTTTCTTTTTTTAACCCCGCAACCGCTACAATTTCTGTCACAGCCTTTGCCCTTCAGGTGAGCATTATGTGGTGAGCACTTTGTGTGCACTGGGTAAACCTCCCACTGTGTAATAGCCTGCAAACCACACAGGGGATGTAAACCGCACTAGGCAAGCCCTATGCGACAGGCTTGACTCAAAAGGCATTGAGGGGGGATCGATCCCGGGTCATCCGTGTGGATAACCATCATCCAAACCAACTGAGTCATCCCGAAGGACTATGTGGACCTTCTTGTTCATACTTTTTATGTATGATTTCTTCGCTTTTGGCTAAGGGGAGCGTTTCCTTACTAGTAAAATTATTTTCGTGTGAATTATGAGTTGTTAATTTAAGTTATGGTATCAATTATTGATATTTGCATTAATGTAAACGATTTCGGTGTTTAGCGTTTCAAGTTACCTTTTTTTGTTCTTTGCTTTTTGGCATTCTATCTCATCCAATACTTTTGGATCTTCCTTTTTCTGGGAGATGACGGCATTGGTTGATTGAGAATTTGGAATACTAGTTTTCTTAAGATAAGTATATTTGGACAACTGTTATCTTCTTTTATTTAACTTTGAAGACACGGTTTCTTAAGGAATTTGCATCAATTCTTTCGAAAGAATAATCTTGAAAGGTACATTTAACCCCTTCCACTAAGATTTTTTAACTTTTTTTGGGGGGATTTAGATCACCGGCTTTAGAACTTAAGGGCCAAGAGATGTAGTGGCGGAGTCAAGATTTTTTTTCAAAATATGAAAAAGTTAACATACGAAAAATCAAAGACGATTCAACGCATGCTCTATATATTTGAATTATATATAAATAGTGTAAATCAAAGCATATGTGAACGGTGAACGAATAATAATAAACCAACTTAATGATTGCTACTAAGCTTAATGTAGAAGGCTAGGTAAGATCATAAAATAATGCAGCGCAAATATATTTTATTTATAATGGTGTTTAATGGATTCATAATGTGAATGTGAAGACTTAATATGGGTCCATGAGAAAATATTAAGGCAAGTAATCATACTTGATGGCACATGAAAAATATATCATGATCTTAAAAATTCACTACAAAGCTAATTGGGGGGTTGGGTTGGAGTGGATTCTCAGTATCATTAATAAATATTTTGTTTGAAAAGGTAGTATTTTAATAATTCATAATTAATTATAAGTTTCAACTTTTATTGTTTTTAACCCTTTTTTTACTAATTAGATTTGTTTTAATTTCAATATATTACAATCTTTTGAAATAACTTTTTAGGTTTACTGTTTCGTATATTAACATTTAGTAATAAAGAACGTAAATGTCCCTCTGACAAACGGGAAATGTGAAGGAATTAAAATTATATCCGAATAAATATGACATGATAGTGTAAGAATTGTTTACGATTATTATTTTCTAAAAAAAATGTCGTTTTGTTTTATAGTTAAATTTGTGAAAAGAGGTTAAAGACCAACAAACTAAGGCCGATTAGGTTCATTTTCTTTGAATTAAAATATTTTTTTTTTACAAGTAATTCCTTAAATAGGAAATGGATACTACAAGGGTGGATGGTGGTGGTGGGTGAAGGTGGAGAGGAGATCCTAGGTTTCCTTCATGGAAGATACTAAAAATGAGGAAGAACAAGATAATAATTAAAGCTTTTTGAAATTTTCGATAGCATCTATTATCTGTAAAGCCTTCTTTCATAAATTCAAAAATTTAATTTATCATCTCAATGTGAAACGACGACATGCTTAAATACGAGAAAAACTATCTGATAGCATGTGCCTATGCTCTGACGCCCCACTTGAATCTAATTGGAACAAATAGATATACCATTCAAGATTGATTGTTGAGCTGAGAATCTAATTGGGACAAATAGGCATACCACTTGATTCTTATCGAACAAATGTTCAAGGCTTATTACAACCTATAGAAGAGAGACTTTTTTTGATTCGCTCATTTTACTAAACTAGTAAACTTGTTCGCGCGATGTGAATCGCATTTTATAAATTTGTTATTAATTGAAAAGTCAATTTATAATTATAGTTTTTTTAAAAAAAAAAAAAACACTTTAAATGTTATAAACTATATTAAAAAAAATGCTCCTATTTGATTTGATTTTCATTCAACAATTAAAATTATGTTCAATAAATTTTTAATATGTTAGCTTTCATATAAAATGTGGCTTACAATAATATTTGAATTTGACTTAGTGGAATGAACAAAAAATTATAGGTACTTTAGATAAGTCGAAAATATTACAAATTTATAAATGATAACAATTTCTCAANCTTGAATGCCTGATTCTTACTCCCTCCGTCCACAATTGTTTGTCAGGGTAAGGTCATGCACATTTCTCAAGGAAAATTTAATACAAAGTGTAATTTGACTAATATAACCCTACTATATCAAGAATACCAAAAGTTCACATAACTTTTCAATTGAACTACACAATCATTAAGGGCAGAATTGGAAAAAAGTGACTAATTATTACTTGATTGTTTAAATTGACAATTAATCTTGGACATCTATTTTTAGTATACCTGCCAAACAATTGTGGACGGAGGGAGTATCAAACAAATAAATGTTCAAGGCTTATTACAACCTATAGAAGAGAGACTTTTTTTGATTCGCTCTTTTTACTAAATTCGATTTTACCTAGTATAGTATTTTATTTAAATTCAATGTGAAGAGAGATTTTCACATGGCATTTAATGTTTAATTAATACTAATATTTGAATGCCAAAGAAGCATTTGACCTTAGAATTATGACTTTGACACATTAGTTTTATAATTGGTTTACTTGCCTTGCCAAGTCTTTCCCAATGGTGTCGATGCCACGTTTCTTTTTTTATTTGAATATAACTAATTATAATTAATTTCTACTACTACCATTAATTACTATTTTAAAATTTAATTTGAATACAACAGCTTGTCCTGTTTAATTTTGTTTTTAAAATACTATTTTACGAGGTCTCTTTGTATTTTAAAATTTTTGAATCTATTTTTCAAGAAGAATATACTTCGAAGAGTATTGACTATTGAGATATCCTTCTCATGAATGCATTATTAAAAGGATTTGTTTTACTAGTGTAGAATTTAAAACTTTGGTTACCGACATAAAACTTGAGGGCTAAGATACGATTTCAAATACTCGACTTAATGTCAATCAAGTAAGTAGAAATTATAAGGGATAAGGGTCTGAAAAATACCTCAATTTTGGTCGAATTTGTTGTTGCGATACTAAACTTTCATGAGGACCTATTACCTTCCTAGACTATTTAATACCGTATTTTAAACATATATATTTGTCTACGTGAACATAAAAAATAATGCAAAATTATTAATAGCAATGTGTCCACGTGGACACATATATACCTTTAAAATACACTATTAAATAGTTCAGGGGGTAAAAAATACGGTATTAAATAGTCTAGAGAGGTAATAAGTCCTCATGAAAGTTTAGTATCGCAACAGCAAATCTGACCAAAGTTGAGATATTTTTCAGACTCTTATCCTAAATTATAATATATTATAGTTCAAAATGTCAATAGGACTGATAAAGATAGAGTGATTTTTTTTTTTCATTTAGCTAAATCTTAATGGGTGAAATTGACCCATAAGTATTTTGATAGAAAGTACGTTTTTCATCTCATATTAGTTAGTATTACATTTATCATTTATATATGTCCCTTAAAAAATCAAATACAATTGTTTCTAGCTTTCTTTATAATTTTTTGTACTTCTACTTTATTTTAAAAAGTTGATTTTTTTAGAAAAACTGTTTCTGCTTTCATTTAAAAGCATTTTTACTGATTTGTCATACACTTAATTTTTCAACAAGTTTTTTTTTCTCAAAATAAATATTTCTCACCTCTCAACAACGATGCCAAATAGAATTTGAGCAATCGTATAACATCAACCAATAATTATTACTTGTTGGAACTTGGAACTCTTCAAATCTTATGATATGTAAACGATATTATTAACTTTGAGAATATCTCATATATCAAAGTTAAAATAAGAAAAATATTAATTTTATTTTGATTTTATAAAATAAAAACTAACAATTAATATGAGATGAAAGAAATACTCCCTCTGGTTTATAAAGAATGATCTGCTTTTTTTTAGCCCCCTTTTTGGCAACATTTTAATTTCAACTTTTCGCGTGATATATTTAAGATCACAAAATTAAAACACATTTTAACTCCATGAAATATTCAAAGATGTGATTATTAAAAATACGTTGAGGGCCAAGAGATTGATCATAAAAGCAGATTGCTTTGCGTACGAATCCAACTAATGATTGTTTCTTGGCTTAATATTGACACTTCATTTGAGCCGATTATGTAGTGGCAGAGGCGTATTCAGGATTTTGAGATAATGAGTGCACTGTTATAAAAAGATTGATTTATGATATAAATTTGATCGGTCCGACATTTAGAAAGAAAAATAAAACAGGATAAATATAATTCAAATTTCTAACCTCGCGGAGAGAGGTGCACCCAGTCATAATCGCATTATATGATACTTCAAGTGTAGGTTCACAAACCTATATTTCAATACTTTCTTTAAAATATAACACTACTAAATATGCTCTCGGGAGGGGACCATGGGTTCACGTGAACCTGGTGACCCCCCCTTAGATACGCCTCTGAGTCCAATGTTTTAAAAGGCGTGAACGTGAGGTGAAGCGTTTTATATCGTACGAGGTAAAACGTAAGTTTTGAGACACAGGACGTAAGCTTCATGGATCTATGATGCATAGTATCATGTATATTCAAGTTTTTTAATTTTATTACCAAGAAAATAAGCAAAAGTAAAACTTTCAATGATTTTACAAATAAATTTTAATAAATAATCTATAATATATAGAAAAATATATTATGATTTTTATTTGAGATAGGGATTAATAACTAATAATGAAGAAAAAAAATATTATAATTACTATTTGAGAAATGTCATTACACCAATAACAAAAAATATGATTTAATGCAAAAAAAGATTGAAAAACCAAAAAAAAAAATGTCTAGAGCGTACGATTTTACGTTCAGAGCTTATGGTTTTACGCTCAAGGTTACGCCCCAAATTATAGGATTTGCGCCCTATGAATCTACGTTTTTAATTTGCACCCTGGAGCGTTTTTGATACTCCCCGCCCCGAGACAGCTCACCTCCGAGATTCATCCAAAAATATTTTTGAAAACATTGAGTGCTACAGTGGATCACCAGAAAATGTAGTACAATTGATGAAATCAAGTATCTTTTTCAATCATAATACAATATAAATTTAAATTAATCAAACATCAAAACGAATACAAGACATCTAAAGGAAACCAACCCAAAAAAGGACTAAGGTGGAGCACAAAAACCATTAAGGCCATGTGAGGAAATTTTCATTACTGGTGAGTTTGACACAACCTGGGAGATGGTGCTATATTTCTCTAATTGAACTGTAACCAACTAATACTACTTCTGAATTTAATTAAAGTGGACGTTTTTCTTGACTAATAGGACTCTTTAAAAAGACAATTTACTTTTTAGACGCTCCATCATGTTCCCCTCCTTGAAAATAAGATTCATTTAACATAATTTATAAAATAAAATTAATAACGTAACATAAGTTATAAAAGTTAGTATATGATTAAATTATCTTTCTATCAGTTTTTTTAAAAAAATATTCATTATCTCTCCTCAGAGTCCGACTGCATATTGATTGGTTCGGTTCGGTTTTAAAGTTTATCGGTTTAACTTATTGGTTATCGGTTTGAGAGATGTTAAATTGTTATAGAACCATTAAGATATTGATTTATCGGTTATTGGTTTATCAGTTATTGATTGTTATCGATTCGGTTATCGGCTTCACCTTTAAGATTTGACATAGAAAAAATCATTCAAAATCACTTAGAAACAAGGTGACAAACCAAATGAACCATGCACATGAGTTCATACGTTACATCTTTGCTCAAAAACAAACACTTTTATATTGTAGAATAACCGAGAGTTTGAGACAACAAGAAATAAAAGTAGGAAACCAAACTCTAAGCCAAGGAGTACTTTATATACAAAATGGTATAAATACAATTATTTAATTTGCTATCGGGTTATTGGTTAACCCGTTAAGAAAAAACCTCAAACCGTTAAGAACGGGTAACCCGATAAGAAAAAAAAAATCAAAATTGTTATCAAACCGCTAAACCAATAACTCATTATTGATAAATTAATAACTTTTTTTCGATGCGAGTTATCAATTTCAGTTCGATTTTGAACAGCCCTACCTCAGAACTTAAGTGTTGGATAAATTTGATGAAAAAATAAATTACCATAATGTTTTTCTAATTTTTTTAAAATGACAATTATTTTGAATTAACATAGATAAAGAATAATTACGTATAAGTGGATGCCAAAGAAGGTGTTTGACCTGGAATATGTTAAGATGCATTTCCCAAAGTTGACTTGAATTGGTACAAAAATCCAATGGTGGGAGAAGTGATTTCTCTTCACAAGTCTTCCTATATATGGTGTTGATGAGGTCCTTGTCCTCTTCGTTTTGAATAACTAAAAATTACAATATTTGATTTTGACTTCATTTCTTTTCTTTTCTATTTAGGTGCGAGTGAACGGAAAATAAAATATCTTTTCAAGTAAAAACTTAAAATCATCAATAATATGAGTAGGTTCATGGCCGGTCCAACTCAATTTGTGAATTAATAGGGTTAAGTTGCAATTTTCAAAGTCATTTAAGAATAAATTTTTTAGCCCCGTCCGAATAAGCTCATTGACTCGTAAGCTTGAGCAATGGGGGTTGGAGCAGCCCATAGACCAAATAAAAAGATCATTAAAAAATAACAATAAAATAGAGTATTAAAAATAACGAGAGAACTCCAAATTTAAAGTCTTAAACCATCATATATATAAATATTACAAGGTCCAAAATTCCAAATATAAATCAAGATATTTGCATAGAATGACAATGATTTCAAATTAAAGTCATACAACTAAAATCTTTTGTTGAAGTTAAACTTAATAAGTGTTGGGTATTTGTCTTGAAGTTTCTTTTCATAATTAAATAGATTTTCTTTTTCCTAAAAGGAAAACACAAAGTCTCCATATTTGGCTAGTCATTTTCTTATAGGAAAAGAGTTAGGACTCCGTAAATAGAGGCTCGTTCATTCTAACTTAATCTGCATTCACAATGTAGTCCTAAGGGCTTTGAGAGTTTCGGTTATAGAAGAATTTGTGGGACACAAGTGATACGTTATGTACTTGCGTGAACCTCTTTGTATTCCGAGTTAATTGGGTGAGGTTATTTCTCTTGATATTTTGTACTCTCATATTTATATAGTGAATTGCTTATCTCCTTTGTGGATGCAGGTCGATTGACCACACCACATTAAATCTTTTTGTATTATGATATATTTCCAGTTTGTCTTCTTACTCATGGCCTTTCGTGATTTGCTTTGTTTGCTTCCATATGACACCTAATTATTTCGATCCTAACAATAAGTAAGTATTATTAAGATTATTTTATTATTAGATTTGAGACCTGATTAACAAATAGTAACACTATATAATATTGTCGTATCGATATTTGTGTTAACATTTCATTAAAAAAAAAAAGAACTAACCCAACGTGGACAGCACATGTAGTAATGAATTGGCTGACTATTCTGGCTTACCAAAATAATGAACTAGCTTAATCTACCCATTAAATTTCAAAGCTGGTGTGAATTAACCCGAATTGAATGAATTGAACCATATTACATCTCTAATTTTAGGTGGCTTAAGTCATTTGTAGCCACTTAAAGTTATTCGCATATTTCACTTGAATATTTTATCTCACGTTTGTTCTAATTGAAAACCTTTATTAGTAAAAAAAATACTTATTAAACATTTTTTGACAATCAACTAAAAATAGAAATTGTCTGTCATACACTCGCGATGACATGACATAGTAACTAATAAGAATAAGACATGTGGCCTTGGGCCCATAATAACAATTAAAAATAAAATCAAATCAAAATTGTGTNCCCCCCCCCCAAAAAAAAAGTAAAAACCTTTCTCCTCATTTAGGGGCGACTCAACAAGATTGGAGGCCTAAAGTCAAACCTTAAAGAGGAATTGTTAGCATTATTCTATAAGCAATATATGTATTAGGAAAAAAATCAAGTCTTTTTATTTGATTGAGTATTTCCATTAAATCATTATCTTCTACTTGTATTGTTTCTCTTAATATATATATATGGTTTCCCACTCGGTGTTCGGAACCCACATTGGAGCTCCGACTAAATTCTGATCGAGCTCTGGAGAGCCCATTCGGGGGTGGCGCTCCCAACATAATTTTGTCCATACCCAGGGCTCGAACCCGAGACCTCTGGTTAGGGTGAATCACTCCCACCATAATAACAAAAGTTCAAGAAAAATTATAAAATAAAGTTAGAATAATAAAATCTGGCTCACGAATTTGATGAGTTGATATAACAATATTGAAATAGTGTCGCGTTCCTTCAATATAATGATTGTTTGTTGCACTTCTTAAGATTTTGAAGAAGACACTGAAAAGCAATTTTTGTTCTTTTTTAACTCGTAAGCAACATCAAATCATTTTTTTTTAGGAGAGAGTTCAATATTGAGAATAAAAATAATAAAATAGAGAATAAAAAAGATGAGTATAAGGTCAAACTTTTAGGAGATAAATTTAAGGAAATTATTTTCAAAAAGTGTTTCATTCCCTTAGAAAAGTGGGGAAAACTAACAGTTATTTTGTTTTATTATACTTCTTGCATGGTTTTTTTAATTTAAAAATACATATAATTTTAAGTAATATGTATAACTATTTTTTTTTAAATTGGGAGCCCCCAAAAATATGGGGCCCCAAGCAATAACTTTAATGGCCTAGTGGTTAAGACGGACATGTCCTTATTTTCTTCTTTGCCAAAGACTCCAGGCACCCACCTACCCCGACGTTCATCCTTCCCCATTTTTTTCTTTGCTAGTACACAACCGCCTCCGATTGAAACCACCCACACTCCGAAAATCATCCTCACCCCGATAATCTCACACCTACCTCCTCTCCTTTAATGATTTCAAAGAAAATAATTTCAGATATGTATTAGTCTTGTCGAAAAAAATGGAGTTTCGCCGGAATTATTTTTGACTCATTTTAATTTTTATTTTTGATGAAATTCTCTTCTATAACTCAAACGAAAATCTTTATCAGTAAATTCTTTTGATTTTTTGTGTTTTGACTAGTTATTAGTATTTAATTGATGCTTTTTCGATGAAGAGAACAATGGCGACTATATTGATGATGGCGACATGATTCTAGAAAGAAAGAAAGAATGAGGGAAAAGGCATAAATTTCCCCCTAAACTTGTACCGAAAAGTCAGTTACACGCTTAAACTATATATTACGGCGACCTATTACACACCTAATCTTGTTCAAAGTGATATTAATACTCCCTCAGAACGTGACATGACAAAGAAAGTGTGTTCATCTTGGTAAGGTGCGTGAGAAGAAAAAAAAATACGTTAGAATGAAAAATTTGAACACATGGCACTAATAATATATGCGTGAGTATAATTTTTAATGTATTAATTATTTCAATTTTCTTTCTTTTTAATCTTTTTATTGGTGGCCCCAATCTCTTTAAAGCATTTACATTTTTCTTAATTTTGAGTTGTTCTTCTTCTTAAGGAATCACTAGATTTGAACAATGGAAGCACATCCAACACTCTACCTTAAAGAGGAACTCATAAAAAGAAATACAAAGGAGTGGAGAATATGATGACTTCCAAAGAAAAGTTAATAATTTTCAACTTAAAATTCATAATTTTTCCGTTCGAACTCGCCGGAGGATTCACCGGAGAAGATTACCAAAAAATAATTACGAGAAAGATAATGATTTCTATTGAAAATCTTATAACATTTAAGCATAAAATTCATGATTATATTGCCTAAATTTATCAAAAGTTCATCGAAGAAAATGATTTCTCCATCTTTGTCTTCTCTATTCTCGCCGGAGCACTACCTACAATCACCACAATATCCATTTTATGTCTCAAATCATCAATAGCATATTTGATTAATCATTACACACAAAGAATACAAATGAAATGCTTGATTTACATATTAGTTATCAAGTTTTTTACAGATCTGAAAATTTTATTTGTTCCACCGGCAACAATGGTGTTGCCCATCGCCTATCGCCAACATCTCTTAACTTCATAATTGACTTACTAACTTCTATTTTCTCTTCAAATTTTTATTTTTTTTCCTTCAATTTATGAGCAATGGAGAAGAAGAAGAAATAGATTTTAAAAAGAGAAATGTATGGTGAGAGGAGGAAGATGCCCAAATCTTTATTCTTTTGCAAAATNCTCTTCTATAACTCAAACGAAAATCTTTATCAGTAAATTATTTTGATTTTTTGTGTTTTGACTAGTTATTAGTATCTAATTGATGCTTTTTCGATGAAGAAAACAATGACGACTATATTGATGATGGCGACATGATGCTAGAAAGAAAGAAAGAATGAGGGAAAAGGCATAAATTTCCTCCTGAACTTGTACCGAAAAGTCAGTTACACGCTTAAACTATATATTACGGCGACATATTACACACCTAATCTTGTTCAAAGTGATATTAATATTCCCTCAGAATGTGACATGACAAAGAAAGTGTGTTCACCTTCCTTAAGTGCGCGGGAAGAAAAAAAATATGTTAGAATGAAAAATTTGAACACACGGCACTAATAGTATATGCGTGAGTATAATTTTTAATGTATTAATTATTTCAATTTTCTTTCTTTTTTAATCTTTTTATTGGTGGCCCCAATTTCTTTAAAGCATTTACATTTTTCTTAATTTTGAGTTGTTCTTCTTCTTAAGGAATCACTAGATTTGAACAATGGAAGCACATCCAACACTCTACCTTAAAGAGGAACTCATAAAAAGAAATAGAAAGGAGTGGAGAATATGATGACTTCCAAAGAAAAGATAATAATTTTCAACTTAAAATTCATGATTTTTCCGTTCGAACTCGCCGGAGGATTCACCGGAGAAGATTACCAAAAAATAATTACGAGAAAGATAATGATTTCTATTGAAAATCTTATAACATTTAAGCATAAAATTCATGATTATATTGCCTAAATTTATCAAAAGTTCATCAAAGAAAATAATTTCTCCATCTTTGTTTTCTCTATTCTCGCCGAAGCACTACCTACAATCACCACAATGTCCATTTTATGTCTCAAATCATCAATAGCACATTTGATTAATCATTACACACAAAGAATACTAATGAAATGCTTGATTTACATATTAGTTATCAAGTTTTTTACAGATCTAAAAATTTTATTTGTTCCACCGGCAACAATGGTGTTGCCCATCGCCTATCGCCAACATCTCTTAACTTCATAATTGACTTACTGACTCCTATTTTCTCTTCAAATTTTTATTTTTTTCCTTCAATTTATGAACAATGGAGAAGAAGAAGAAATAAATTTTAAAAAGAGAAGTGTCTGGTGAGAGGAGGAAGATGCCCAAATCTTTATTCTTTTGCAAAATTGAAGAAAATATCAAGAGATAAAGATTTTTAAAATTAAAAAAAATATTATTTATGTATGAAAACGTGTGTACAACACTTCTTTCTACAGAAGTGAAATTGTCTTCGGAAGGGGATATTAATATCACTTTGAACAAGATTAGGTGTGTAATAGGTCGCCAATATTGTTTGAGTGTGTAACTGACTTTTCGACACAAATTCAAGGGATAACTTATGCCTTTTCCGAAAAATGAAGGATTGGATGGAAAAGAGGTGTGTCGAGGGATGGTGACAAAGGAATTCGCTTGATGACAATATTGGATTGAGTAGTGAGGGAAGACAAATTGGGGAAGATGATACTAGGGTTTTTTAAAAAAAAAATTATATGTAAGTTATAATATTTCTAATGTTGATGTCCATTTTTGATTGGTCTGCAAAAAAAAGTATATGGTTTCACGCACTTGATGTGTAATACACTCATGATGCCATGTCACCAAAAAGTATTTAATAGGTACATATTTTGAATGGTAAAAATGCTCAATAGGTGTCTAAGTGAATTATGCGAACAACTTTAAGGGACCGTAACACGACTTATGTTGAGTTGATTCTACTACTTATATATAAGTGTGGATAACCACATAGATGATGGTTAACATGTCTGTAACACCTGTGTAGTTCCACACTTACATATATATTTGTCTATTTATTTTTTCTTTCGTTTAATTTGTTTGTCTTATTTTTTAATTTTTTATATATTTAAAAAAATATGTAAAAATACTATAAATCATTATAATTGACAACTTAAAATATTTGTAAAAAAATCATATAAAAAATTCAATTGCTTATAAAAAAATGATTGATTCATACAATAAATCTATTTGTGTCACATAAAATGAGATAAAAGAAGTAACAAGTATTATTTAATTTGGAAACTACGTAAAAAATATTGTAAATCTCAATAATTAACAACATTTGATTGACTCTTGAATTTCTATATGTGCTACATATATTGGGACAAGAGAAGTAACATATATTATTTAAAAATTACGTAAAAAATACTATAAATTACAATAATTAAAAAACTTAAAATATTTAAAAATTATATTAAAATTTAATTAATTCTCTAAATTTGATCTATATCACATAAAAAAAGATAAAAGAATAACAGATATTAAACTTCGGCTAGCACGGACATTTGTGTCTAGTAAACATATAAAGGTGTATATATGAATGCAAGTGGGCAATTGGACCAAAATGTCAAATTACTTGTGCTGGATGCAACAATCACTACAACATATGTTTTGTTATCATTTTTGTTTATTCCAACAATGGTTTATCCTTTAAAGAAAAAATTATCATTCAAATATTCCACAACTTTTGGACACCTTCTTTACGATTCTCCTGATTTCTTGTATCTTTGGTTTATCTTTTATTTAATTAATATTTGAATTATAATTTAAGCACAGGACTATTATTCTCTCCGTTCCATATTAGATGGACACTTTTAACTTTATATGGTGATTAAAAAATCATTAATACATTGGAAGACTTCATCATTTTGCCCTTCGTTTATATCAATGCACATTAAAATTAATGAGAAAAAAAGGAAGTGCAGTAATCTAGAAAGCATTAATTGTAGGGGTAAAATAGAAAAAAATTAATTAATTTTATCTTAATTTAGTAAGTGCTCAAGTAATATGGGACAAACATTTTTAGTAAGATGCCCATCTAATATGAGACGTAGAAAATAGCAAAAATGAAAAAATGAAATAAAAAATGAAAATTGGAGTCATTAATAGAGATTGTCATGTCAAGAAAATTGAATTATACCCTTAACATTAAATGATATATTAGTAATGTTGAGATTAATTATGCAAGAATAAAAGCAGAAAATAACTAGTAATTCCATATCAAATTGCATACCAATATCAACCTATATATAGTGCATCTCATCATTTTGGTAAAATTGTGCTACTGCTATTACTAGTTGACTATGAAAAATTATAAACATAGGGTGTGTTCGGTAAGGAGAAAAATATTTTTCAGGAAATATTTTTTGATTTTTCTATGTTCAATTGATCAAATATTTAAAAATTATTTCTTCTGGGTCATCCTCACCCTCTTAAGATTCCTCATTTTCCGCCCACCTATGTAGCCCTCACGCACCTCTTAACCACTTCATATAGTATTTATTTATATTATAAGCAAATACTTTAAGAGTAATATTTTTTATTTATATATGGAACACAAAAAAAAAGTAAATTAAAAAATCCACATATTTTTCTAAAAATTATTTTCCTTCACGGAAACACCTCCATAGTTTAGGGTTTTGAAATGGTCACTAGTCACCTCTCTAGAGTGTGCAACAAGCCCTATAACTTAGTTATGTGATTATGTTTGACTCGATACAGTTTTCAAAATAATTTAAAAGTTGTCATGAGGTTTCTATAATTATAATAATAAAAATGTATTAATAACAAGTATTATCAAATATTTAAAAAGTTGTTCTTGTAAGAAGAAATAATAATAAAAAGTATCACATAAGATTTTAATCAAGTAGGGAGAGGAAAGGGAAGTAAGCATACGGAGATTATAAGTGAGCAACAGCTAGTGCTAGATTAGGATAATGTTTACCCGTAAAACGGTACAGTTAAAATTTAAGAGAAATTATGGAATAAGGTAAAAATATCAATATATTTGTAGAAAATAGCTATAATTTTAAAAATTACAAAAAAATATTATGTTGTTTTTATAGCAAATTTTCTTCCTTGCCCCTCTCTCTCTCTTCGGCTATTAATAAGAAATCTTTTCAAATGTATTATGTAGCATTGTATTCAATCAAATAAGGTGAGAGTTTATATTTTATATCAATTGTGTTAGAAAAATCATATTTGTTTTTGTATTCATACGATGACAATATGTGTTCATCTTCCATGTTTAGGGGTGGCAGAATAGGTAATTTATAGGGAAAATTGTACAGAATAACAAACATTTAAACCATATTAAATGTTATAGCTACTGTTAAGGGAAATTCTAATTCGCAACTACAATTACGCCCTATTTTGCTATTCGTCTTATTTGTATAATTCGTCTGATTTGTATAAATGAAGAATTTGTATAATTCAGTTCCCGATTTGTATAAATCCAAAATTTTATATATGTTTACCCTAGCTATTGTATACGATTTATGAAAAAATCATAATAAATTACCTTGTGTGTATATTGGTAAGCGAAATATACAAATGAAGTTCTAAAATTTTTCTAAATGTATAAATATAGAATTCATATATACGTACAACCCTATTTATATATTCGCAAGTGAAATATACAAATGGGCAGAAATATATAAACCGCAACCTCCATAGCAAACGGAATTAGAGCTATGAAGCGTAATTATCAAAAATATAGCTATAGAGTCTTATTATGTCTATTATGTTTGTTATTTCTAAAATGTTCTCTAATTTATGAGTATCCACTCATATTTATCCATTTTAAATGGGTTGAGTACCCAACTCATTTAAAATGGATAAAAATGACTAATACTCCTACTATCCATTTAAAAGCGGGTAGTTAAATGGGTAAAAAAATGTTCATTCTTAAAAGAAACATCCTTAAACTATACCATCAACTTAAACTACATCCTTAAATTATTTTTCTTAACAAAAAACATCCCTCAATTATTTACAATTTGACAACTTTCATCCTTTTGTTAAAATTTATCAAAAATTAACAAATTCTTCACAACAAGATGTACGGTTCACACTACTCTCAACAAATTAAACTCCTTAAATCACCCCAATAAACCAATTATGTTCATTCTACATACATCTAAAATAATATTATAACTTTTTTTAGTAACAACGTTTTGCATTGTCTTCCTTTTAATTAACAATTTTATTTTTATTTACTTTTCATTTGATTTGATGTCAAAGAATTATCAATGGAAATGTTTTCTTTCATTGAATCTGCAAAAAGTGGTGTCGATCGGAGACTTTTACTCTAATAATTGAAAATGAAACTTAGTAGTGATCAAAATTAGTTGAATCTTGATCACCTCAATTATCAATATGCTCCAAATCTAACGACATTTTGACTTTGCAAGGTGAAGATAGTGTGAACTTAAGCTCCAACTTCATTCAATTGGTAAAGGAGAAGAGCAAATCATGTCTCCTCGTAGACTAACACCGTCCTAACATTGATTTTTTTAACAGTAAACATGAGTCTCAATTTTTATTTTTATTTTGGATGTTTTTTCCAACCGGTAATAATATTATAGAACTTTTTTATGAGAATAGTATGAATTGCATATGTTTTTGTGTGGAATTCGTTAATTTTTTGACAAATTTTAATAGAGAAATGAAAGTTGTTAAGTTTTAAATACTTGGAGGATGTTTTTTTTGTTAAGAAGGATAATTTAAAGATGTAATTTAAATTGAGGATATAGTTTAAGGATGTTTTTAGCCAAAAACTCGAGGATGGGGTGGTAAGAAAAACCTCTAAAAAGAATTATTTTTTTTATAAAATGGGTGCGGGGTCTAGTAGAGCTGGGGGGGGATGGTAGGGGAAGGGTGGGGTGATAAAAAAAACTTTAATTTTTTTTATTATTAAAAAATAAACTAACATTCTTTTTACATTTTTTTGGGAGAGGCGGCTGGTAGGAAGTGTGGTGTGATAAAAAAAAACTTTAAAAAGGTTTTGTGTTTAAAGCTATTAACTAAATCCCTACTATAATATGGGTATTCATATTATTCATTGGGTAACTCATTTTTAATCATTTAAAATATGAGTCTAGCAAAGTACTTTGTTCATTTTTGTTCAACTCATTTTCGATCGACTCATATTCGACACGACACGCTCGTTCACTCCTAATTTTATCCAATATAAGAGAGGATGAATACAGTTATATTCATTGTATTTCGAATACAATTGATACAAAATACAAAACAATTATGCATTAAATAAAAAATGAGGCTCATTTGAATATTATCATTTTACTTGCAATTGTGGCGTCCGTGTATATTTATAATTTATTTCGTTTGTTTTGATTTGTCCACTTAAAATTTTATGTCTCTTAAGTTATGATTAATATGAGTATTCTACAACAATAATCATATGAATTGATATATAATGATAAACCNATTATTCATTGGGTAACTCATTTTTAATCATTTAAAATATGAGTCTTGCCGAATACTTTGTTCATTTTTGTTCAACTCATTTTCGATCAACTCATATTCAACACGACACGCTCGTTCACTCTTAATTTTATCCAATATAAGAGAGGATGAATACAGTTGTATTCGTTGTATTTCGAATACAATTGATACAAAATACAAAACAATTATGCATTAAATAAAAAATGGGGCTCACTTGAATATTATCATTTTACTTGCAATTGTGGCATTTGTTTTTATTTGTCCACTTAAAATTTCATGTCTCTTAAGTTATGATTAATATGAGTATTCTACAACAATAATCATATGAATTGATATATAATGATAAACCTTGAAAATGATTTGAAATAAGTAATTAATGTTGAGGATAAAATATAGAATATAAAAAATAAAAACTTCTTCATGATATGCTAAAAAGTGAAAAGTAAAAGTAAAAATATATTTTTAATATAGTGGACAATAGATGTAAATGGAGGGATTCTACTATATGTCAATGGTAAGATTCACCCAAACATTCAAAAACGAAGAAAATTTTGTTTAGCAACTCCGTATTCTTTTTGTTGACATTAAAAAAAATTTAAAAAAATGTTTGTGCGGTCGCTCATTTTATTTAGCTTTGAAGTTATTTGTTTGACTATAAAAATTACGATTCATATTTTCTTCAAAAAAAATTTTAATCCAAAGTTAAGTGTGCTTGGGCGAGAGTAGTACTAGGATGGTGACACCTGAGAAGTCCTCGTGTTGCATCCCTCTTTTTTGTCGAAATTCGAATGTGAAAATTTAAATATTTATGTTGCAAATTTAGAAAACAACTTATAGTTTATTTTCTAACTCACTTCTAAAATAGCAGTACATTCAAATACAAAAAATATTTCAAAATTGTAAAAAAATAAAATACATAATCAATTATTATAAAAAAATTGAGGAATTTTTGCATATAGTCACTCAAAAATAACTTAATTATGCTTCATAACTATAGTTTGCTAATTACGATTCGTAGTTACATGTTAGAGAGAGGAAAGAGACGAGTGAGATTGGGAGAGAGAAGAGAGACGAGCGAGAGAGGACAGGGAGTGGAGAGAGGCGAACTATAGTTGTATATCTATCAGATAATTGTATATATGTTGGTATACATATATATTTGCCTGACATTAAGTCTAGTCGAAAATAAGTACTTTAGAAGCTGAAGTTATGTCTGACATTAAGTTGGAAGATATTATGATACGGAAATATATATTTATGTTGCGTTAGAAAATGATTTCTTAGGAGAGACATAATTGAAGAGCAAGACGAAATAGGGGCTCAAAGTGCAAATGAGCCNAGCGAGAGAGGACATGGAGTGGAGAGAGGCGAACTGTAGTTGTATATCTATCAGATAATTGTATATATGTTGGTATACATATATATTTGTCTGACATTAAGTCTAGTCGAAAATAAGTACTTTAGAAGCTGAAGTTATGTCTGACATTAAGTTGGAAGATATTATGATACGGAAATATAAATTTATGTTGCGTTAGAAAATGATTTCTTAAAAGAGACATAATTGAAGAGCAGCACGAAATAGGGGCTCAAAGTGCAAATGAGCCAACACATAAAATTCAAAATTCTTGGTGATTTGGCATAGGCAAATGTAAGAGTTAAAGATTAGGAGTTCATTTACAACCTGCAACCAACACTATCCTCGGTAGCGTAGTCATTCAAACTTTAATTTCACCACCTATTATTGAAGAAAATGATTAAAATTATTACAGAGGGGCATATAATTTCAAGCAAACTTGTCAGTATGCTAACTCTTTGAATAGCAACATCAAAATAATGTGCGATCCTGATCAAAACTCTACAAATCCAGACTGTTGCACTTTCCACATATAACTAATAGAGACATTGATACTTGCAAAAAGTCCTACATTTAAAAATTTGAAACTACATAAACAATGAAGTGTATACAAAAGCGTGCAACAAGTCCTTGAAGCTTGGTTTGACTTAGCATCATCATAATGTAAATGACTCCTTATTTTTTGTGATACTTATTCACTGAGTAGCTCTGATGAGAGAGAATATTAAGAGGTATTGGAAAAATGTGGACAGTTTAAAACAGGTATCAAAGAACATTTTAAGTTATTGATGCAATAATTATTTTGCAATTATAATTATTAATAATCTTTTGCATTGGGAAGAAAATAAGTGCATGTTAAATAACGACAGAATATGATTTGTCGCTAATCACTGTTTAATATACATATAAAATTAAGAGCTTCAAAAGTCTTTGTTTTAGTTTTTTTTTTTTTTGTTATGACTCAAAATTAAGAATACTACACTTATAAGGACCATGGTTTACCGGTTGTTAATTACTACGTAGTATGTTTACTCAAGAGACCGATTTAAGATGTTAATCGAATTTATTGTTTTCATTTTGAATTATACATATTAAAAAAAGTTAAAATATTAAACATATAGTAAGATCAGACACATTTTAAAACTAGTTGTTGATGTCGGAGTATCACCTCTAAAAGTTTAAATACTCAATTATATATGATCTTCTCGAGATAAAAAAAACACTAGGTGATGTTTCTATATGTTGTAGTCTTAGTCGAAAAGAGTTATTTGATATTTGTTTCTGGTGGATTGTGATAGATATTCCTTTAAATTAGTCGATGTACGTACAAGCTTATCTAGCTTTCACGATTTTAATATAATGATCTTCTCAGCAAGCTTTTCATGAAGCATGTAGAATATTTTTTAATAATAAATTCAAAGTGAGGCTTGAACTCACGACTCTAACTACTTTGATAGAACCATTTTAAATTGAATTATCATCTCATTTAAATTATTAAAATAAACATAGGTATATTTACTCAATTATTTATTCTTCACTCTAGACATACCAATGTGACTCTAGATTCTGAATTTGTCTGTAACGTTATATAATATACAGGGATAGTAGCGGAGGTGAAGACTTGCGAGTCGCAGAGCCACCGGTTCAAGGGGTTATGCTTCAATAAGTGGAAGTGTAGTTTCATTTGCAGTATGGAGAGGTTTAGCAGCGGCCATTGCGGTGGACTCCGTCACTGTTGCTTCTGCACCAAACAATGTTAATTAATTAAGATTTTTTATTGGAGTTATTATTAATTATAAGTGTTTTGCTATGTTATATGAATTAATGTCATGAAATAAAAAAAATTAATTATCGACCATTTGAACCTCAAGAAATAGAATTGTTCTTTTTTCTTGTGGAGTTAATGGTTGCTATGATTAATGTTATTGTCAACTTTTGATTTCAAGTTTATTTTTTTTTAGTTTGAATGGTTATTATCTGTTGTAATATATTGTATTGTAATTGTTTGGATTGAATTTAAATTTTATTGTATTATATTATGTTATGTAAAAGCGTAAAATTTCATTTTATGTGAATATTGTCCCGATGAAAGCAATGGCTTTAGACCTTCAACTTTTTATGGTCTCATTTTAAATTAATATTCCCTTCGCTCATTGTATATGAAATAATTTCACTTTATATGGAGTTGGAGTAGGAGTTTAAGAAAGAAAACTATAGTTGAATTTTGTGACTTAAAGTAAATTATGAAATTCTGTGTGACGATAAATTATTTTATTAATGATGAAAAATACACTTAAAGTATAATGTTTTTTATGAATTTCATATCTGAATTATAAAATATGCAAATTTCGTATTCGAACTATCACTAAATGTTTATTAAAACACATCTCTTTGTTTTTAAATATAAAAATGCAGAAAATAATTATTCGTGTGCCTCAATTTATATGATTCACCTCAAATCAATTTATATAACTTCAGTTTTATTTTTAGCCAATTCTAAAAAATATATCACATTTCTATATTTAATAATAATTTGACTTTGAAATATTTATTCTATTCTTAATTAAAATAAAGAAAAGAATCAAATATACTATCGAACTTTGAGAAAATGATCATATATGCTATTTGTTAAAAAAATTGGTTTATCTATGCAACTCCGTTTGACAAAACGCTCATCCACACCATTATTTTTTAATTAAAAATAATATTGATTTTGCAAATTCACTTTTTATATGTGATCAATTATAATTCGATCACGTCATTAAAAATGTTCAAATATGTCATTAAAAATAAGTTAGATGAAATTTCATATTTGAGCCTTTTTTCAATAAAAAAATAATTATATTATAACCACATAAATAACTTATTTTAGATCATAAATTTTGTTTTTCATAATATAAATTAAGACGGAAAAACGGAGTGAGACGAAGGGAGTAGTTGATTGACTATAGGAGAAATGGAGCAAAGGGTTAATTCAGAACCGCCGGCAGAAAACCAGAAGAAGAAAAAGATGGCGGAAGATGAAGGGAAAACAATTGCAGAAGGAGAAAAAATTGAAGAGATGAAGCCATGGGAGCAGCATTCTGCTGTGATAAGCATCCCTCGTTTCGATTACAACGCTTCTTCTTCCTTACTCCGCCATTCGCATTCTGGGTTTCTCATTACATGCCCAATCAGTCAGTTTTCCTTTCTTCGATTTTTCAATTTCTTGAGTATTTGGGATTAAAAGATTTTTCAATTTTGTTTATTTTAGAACCTCTGCTGAACTTGTATTGGATTGAAAAAATTCAGCTGATTGGATAGTTAGGGTACTGACAGTTTAGGATTGAGGAATAGTTGATAGATTGAAATTGGTTTAGCTTTTCAAGTATATCTATTAAGGGACTGGAATTGTGTGGAAAATGGTGTTCTGTTGAATAAAGATTCAGTAGATTTCTTCTTATATTGAAAAAAAATGGTGTCGCGAGCTGAGAATCATGAGCTCTTAAGATCAAATATCAGCAAAAACACTAGGTGATTTCTTCTCGTGTGTCCAAGTAGGTGACATAGTTACTTGTTACCTGTGCTAGTGGGAGATAGCAGGTACCCAAGGAATAATTGATCCAACTGATTCATGGATTGAGGAATAGTTGATTGATTGAAATTGAATTAGTTTTTCAAGTATATTAGTTAGGGGACTGGAATTGTGTGGCAAATGATATGCTATTGAATAAAGATTCAGTAGATTTCTTCTCATATTGAATAAAGATTCAGTAGATTTCTTCTCATATTGAAAAAGAGAAGTATTCTTGCTGGATAAAATGTGTCCATTTTCCTGTACTCAAGGGTGTGGCGCTGAGGTTGTGAGCTGAGAATCATGAGGTAACAGGATCATTTCTCAACAAAAATACTAGGTAATTTCTTCCCATGTATCCCCAAGTAGCTGACAGGGTTACTTGTTACCTGTGTTGGTGGGAGATAGCAGGTATCCCAAGGAATAATTGATCCCAACTGATTTTGAAATGAGGAATAGTTGATTGATTGAAATTGATTTAGCTTTTCAAATAAATGAGTTTGGTAGTTGATATTGTGTGGCAAATGGTGTGCCGGGTGAATGAAGATTCACTAGATTCCTTCTTACACTGGAAAAGAATGTAACCTTTCTAGCTAAGATGTGTCCACTTCTCTTTATTCTTTTTGTTTTTAGCAGCTGCTTAAACTTTGGAAACTTTGGAAAGGTTTATGTGGTAGTATTTGTCTGTTAAAAAGCTACCTTTGGGTACCCTCTTCAGGTAGTTATTATGCAAATTTCTTCAAAAACTAGTTGTTAGTTGGGTACCGTTTGTTCAAAGTTAAAGGGCTTCGTTTTTGGGCCACATCTTTTGAACATGTGACATTATCTTGTTGGCATTGAATTTGACATGTCACTTGACACATGGCATTATTTTGGGCCTAAAGATGGAATGGACCTTCAGCTTGAATGTTTGAGTGCTTGTAGAATATAGAAGAGGTGAGAAAGCGAAAATATCTTAAATTCATGAAGTTAAGCAACTTGTGGAGCTTGTTGGTTACACTGTTATGTTGGTGTGCTTTTGCCTCCTAGTATGAAGTTCATTAAAAATCATCTACTATTCTCAAGGAGAAAATTGTAAAATATACTTAACTAGACACTTTCGGCTCAAATTTTGGATTTTTTTCACGTGTTCTCAACCGCCTATTACGTAGATAAGTTAACCACTATAATATATTACCTCCTTTAATTTAACAAATCAGCGTAATTTGAACAAGCATGAGGTTTTACAACTTATTGAGACTAATGCATATAACTAAGGGATGCTTCAAGCGGTTGATTTATCTGTGGAATGGGCGCTTGACAACATGCGCAAAAGTTTTTCCAAACTTTAAGTTGGAAGTGTAGGAACACATCATCATCTAGTTAGGTCCTCAATCGAAACAACCTGTAGTTCGAGTGTCTAACTGAAATTAACTGGCAAGTTTTAGGGACTATCGATGTGTTCCGCCTTAGATAAAGAATGTGTCTCATGAGGTCTCGGGTTCAAATCCCAGCAAAGAAAGAAAATGTTGGGTGATTTCCTCCATATGTCCTTGTCTTTGGTGGACAAAGTCACCTGATTATTATTGTTGGTAGGAGGTATTCCTTGAAATTAGTCGAGGTCCGCAAAATCTGATCCAGACACCATGATATTAAAAAAAAAAGTGTCTTTAGTGCTCTATGACTAAAAGGTCTAATCCTGTGTTGGATTTTAGTTAAAGGTAGGATTCTTTTCTTAAACTTTGAACTTATTTCTTAAAATGGATAAGTGAACAACTCCATTACTTGCCTGATAATCACAGCTACTGTTTATAGCGTAGCATGTCATAATACAAAAAGTTTATTTGTTTACTCTTTGGTATTCCTAAGAGTTTTTTTCCTTTTGTCCTCAGAGAGGGAAAAAAGTGCAACGAAAGAAGCTATAAGTATCCTTGAAAAGGTTATTTGTTTACCTTTTTTTTTGGTATTTTCAGTTCTTTTATTTATTTTGTTTCAAAAAAGTTCTGGACAAGTGATCTTTGATTTTGTTTTTCCATTGGATCTGAAATATGCACCTTTCTGGTGACTTACAGCTGGCTATGGAAACCTTATTCATTTCTATTCAAATGGTCTTTAAGTTTCCATTAAAAATCCATGTTATTTTGTATTGCACCTATAAGTTGGTGTTAAATTATCTTTGCGACCCTTGTGTTGGAAAGAATGCTAAATATAGTTGTTGCCGTTTGCCTGTCAGTATATTGTTTCAAATCATGATGCTAAGCGAAGGAAAACATGCATGGATGATGCTAATGAAGAATGTAAAGGATCAAGAGAAGGTGCAGCTAATGAACATGTGAATTTGGGTATTAATGCTTCTTCAACATTTTGATATCTGTGTGGACTTTTTTTTTTGTTAGTGTTGATAGTAGGGTGTGTATGACACAAATTAGGGCAGAAGGTTAGTGGAAGCAGGGTGTTGTCTTGTCTTGCTGTCCGTTCATATTAGAGTTGTAGTATTGTCCCTATAGTTTCTTGTCCTTCGATTGCTGTTCCTATGTGTTGTGCCTTGTACCTCAATTATCGTATTGTTTTGTTGTAGTTTATGTTTTGTTACTATTTGTTGTTTTTGTTATTATCTGTTGTTTCTTGTACTTCCGTTACTTTTAGTTCGGGACTGCGTTTGATTGTTTTTTTGTTGAGCGGAGGGTCTATCTGAAACAACCTCTCTACCTCTGAGGTAGGGGTAAGATTTGCACACACTCTACCCTCCATAGACTCCACTTTTGTGGGATTACACTAGGTATGTTGTAGTGTTGATATCTGTGTGGACTTACTGATACAAAGGTTTACTAGGAAGTGTCAAACAGTTCTTTGTTTTCCCCATGCAGAATCTGGTACTTCTATGGAGAAAAGTGACATTCTCTCACTCGTTAAGTTAACGAGAAGTGGATTAGTTCTCTTTAAATTTCCATTCGACAAGTCTCCAGCAGTTGTTGACATCGTTTCGCAGATTTTTCAATCCCTAGAATCTGGAATATTGAAGTCTCCTCTGTGAGTTGCTCTCGATCAATTTTTGAGCTCTTATCTACATGTAATATTGCTTTATGTGGTTATGTTCGTGGTCTTTCTCATTATAGTAGGACACAATTGTCTTTTCTTCTTTCTATCCTTTCTTGTCTCAAAGATTACTTCTAATACCGAAGAAACTAAGATGATCATGACTTTTATCATGTTATGCAGTTGGTGCAATCGGATATTACCAATTCAAGGTACATGCTGTTTAGATGAGAAGGATCTTAAGAAGATTGTGACAAAGCTTGTTGAGCAGTTTATGAACAATAGGCAGAAGGAGACAGGAAACACTGTTAAGGTAAATCTTGACTTTCGTAACATTGTGGTACCAGCTAATCCCAAGTTCTCTTACATGAGTATTACGTTCAGTAGCTCAACCATTTTTTCTTGTTTTTCTATTACATCGAATTGAATTTGAGTAGTATGTTCAGTAGCTCAAGCATTCTGCTCTCTGTGGGTCGATCATTCTTATATAACTTGTAGAACTAATGACATTATAGTTTGCAGTTGGGTATAACAGGAGAGGGATTGAAGAAACCGAGATGAAGAATCTAAGAAACACTTCCAGTGATCCTGATATATTTGCTTTGTTGGATCGCAAGAAATGCTTTAGCGTCGTAGCAGCAGCAGTGAAAGAAGTCGTCCCAGATTCGATAGTGGATTTGAAAGATCCAGAGGTTAAAACTATTTTGTCGTCAATGACAAGTTATAAGCGTTTTACTTCCTCTGTATCTTTAATGTACTGAATGTAGCTTCTCTTTTGCAGATCTGTGTGCTTGTTGAGGTACTTCCACTGTCTGGAGTACCAGATAGGACAGCCATAGTTGGTGTATCAGTTCTTCCACGAGCACTTGTTACTACAAAGCCTCGACTCTGCATCAAGGCCTTAGTCTCGGATACAAAAGAAACGAATAAGAAGAAACGATAACGGTCTCTTCAAGAACAGGACGTATATTTGAAATTTTCTGTCTGTTTTTGTTATTTTGCTAGTAGGAAGAGTATAGAGAACTTATAGTACTTTTTATTTTTAGTTGTGTTTAATAACTCGGTGTATGCCCTACTGTACTCTCTCCATACATAAATATCGTTAGTTCTTGTTTAAGCTTGAAGTTAGTAGTATGAATGATAAATTTGAGGTATCAGTTACCACATGACATTAGTTGAGGTGTGCGCAAGCTGTCCCAAACACCATGACATTATGTGCACTTCTACTGTATTGATATTTCTGCAATTTTCTCGTGCATGGATTAATGTTTGCTGTTTTATAAAGAAATAGGTTAAAACTTTCCTTAAGAAAATCTGTGTGTCTTTCAGGAGCATAGGATGCGCCTTGGACAGAAGGCTATATTTCATCTTGAAGGTATTGCATAACCTTTTAATTAGAAATTAACTGTGAGCATTATCAGAAAACAGCTTTGACTGGCTGCTTTGTAGTGATTGAGCTCTATTTTCTCAGATACTGATTTTTTATGTTACCTTTACTTGATCTCTCAGTTGTTTATGCTCTCATAACATTGTTTGAAATATAAGTTGCTGTAAGTAACTTATAAACTACAATGGTGGATCTATTGTTCATGCTTCTGTGATTTCTTGTATGCTTTTTTAAATTTTTAAGTGAACTTAATTTTTGAATGCTGGTGTTGTTCTATTCGTCTAAGAGCTTTGGAATGTTTCTTTTGAAAAATCTTCTGCCACATATTTGATTTGTAGATAGGATTTGCACATGACTAGTTCAGTCTGAAGGGGTTAGTAGGATGCTAGTATTAAAGGGATTTTATATTTATATTTGGATAGTGAGCTGATCTGAGCAGAATCCTGGGAGAACATCACGCGTAAAGAAGCAGTTGGATTATTTATTGTTCAGGTCGATAATCCAAGGAAATGGGCGACTGACGATGTATACAATGTCTTGTGTGATAAGAATGTGCCACCAAGGGGTAAAGGTAACATTTATAAAGTGATTGTCAGACCAATTATGTTGTATGGGGCATAGTGTTGGCCGGTCAAGAATTCGCGCGTCTAGAAGATGCAAGTAGCAAAAATGAGGATGTTGAGATGGATGTGTGGGCATACTAAGAGAGATATGATTAGGAACCAAGAAATTCCGGGAGAGGTGAGAGCATGTGAAGTGGAGATGCACAGATGCCCCAGTGAGGAGATGTGAGACGTTGGCTATGGTAGGTATGAGGATAGGTAGAGGTAGGCCTAAGAAGTAGTGCGGAGAGGTGATTAGATAGGATATGATACACGTGTAACTTACTGCATACATGATCTTAGATAAGAGGGTATGGAGGTCGAGGATTAGGGTAAAAGGTTGATAGGTAGTTGAACGTTGACTAGTTTTCCTTATCAGTATTGTTCTAATTATTACTTTTCTACTATCTTATTCTTTGTTTTATTACCACCTGTTGTTTCCTCTACTTCGGTTACCGTATTTTTTGTTGTTGCTACTGCTCTCTTCTACTTTATTTTTACCATGGCTTCTTTACTACTGTATTTCCTTTCTATACTTATTATTATTATGCTTTACTTGAGCCTGAGGGTCTATCGAAAGCAACCTCTTTACCTTCACAACATCGGGGCAAGACTGCGTACACACTACCATTCTCAAACCCAAGTGAGATCACACTAGGTATGTTGATGTACCTCCCTTGGGATGCCAAGGCAACTTCTAGAATATGCATTATACTGAAAGGAAAATAAGATTTATCTTTGCTTGGAGATAGGGATGATTCTCATTCAACCTGTAAATATTTGCATGTATTGTACTTGTATCATGATTGTAATTTATTTATTTTTGAAATTGGTAAATTGTTTTCATTCAGCATTAAGGCTATGCTGGCCACCTCCAAAACGTTTACAAAAAAGAAAAGAGAGATACTTACAAAGAGCCTATAAAATCCACTGGTTGGATTTCCTCTTCTATACTCTGTTCTTTACACCAAAAACCTAGTGAAGTAATAACTTTCCACTTAATCTTCAAAATAGAGGATTCTTTTCCTTCTAAGATCCTCTGGTTCCTCTCCTTCCAAATGGTCCACCAAATGCAGGCTGGGACTGTCCTCCACCATCTTTTTTGGCTTTTGCTTCCTCCTCTTTTGATCCAACAGCTAAGCAAGTCTGCAGTATGTTTAGGCATGATCCAGTTGATTCCAGCAATGGAAGTGAACATAGCCCAAACTTGTGTCGTTACTTTGCAATGCATGAAAAGGTGTTTGCTAGTTTCTTGTGCCTCCTTGCAGAGGAGGCATCTAGATGCTATGATGGACCCCCTTTTTTGCAATGCCACATGTATCAAGCATGCTTTCCTAGCTACTAGCCAAGTGAAGCATTTTACTTTATTAGGAGTCACACTCTTCCATATAGTATTCCAAGGTCCAGTTGACCTGCCTGCAGCTACACTCAGTCCCCTTTTGTATACTCTGTTAACAGTGAAAATTCCATCATTGTGGTGCCTCCAAATGAGTTTGTAAGGGGAAGGTGAGGATTACAATTCCAGAACCAGTCCATGTGTATGGGTAGGGTGAGAAATTATTATAAGAACTCGGTGTATGCCCTACCGTACTCTCTCCATACATAAATATCGTTAGTTCTTGTTTAAGCTTGAAGTTAGTAGTATGAATGATAAATTTGAGGTATCAGTTACCACATGACATTAGTTGAGGTGTGCGCAAGCTTTCCCAAATACCATGGTCATCCAAAAAAAGAAAGATGATTTTCAGTTTGTCAAAAAAAATCATTTGATTTTAGTGCATAAGGAATATAAAAAAATTGTAGGTCGAGGAATGTGATGGTGGAGATATTGTATCTGTATGGTATGATACAAAAATTGTATCTGGATGAGCACTCAATGGTGTGACCTCTAATAGTCAATATAGTGGGTTGAGAATCATAGGGTCTTAGGTCCAAATCCGGTGAAGCAAAAACACTAGGTGATTTCTTCCCATTTGTCCAAGTCTTGGTGGATGGAGTTACTCGGTACCTTGTTGGTGGAAGGTAGCAGATACCCCGTGGAACAAGTTGAGGTGTGGGCTAGCTATCCCCCGCTCCACTGTTCTAACAAAGATATTGTCTGTATATGGATGATCCGTTGTAGCAGCTACTAATGCTTGTATTTGGGTAGACCATCTACATCACACCCCTTGGGGTCCGGTCCTTTCCTGGAACCTTGCGTGAATGCGGGATGTTTTTTTCACCGGCATCCCCTTCTTATCTATATATCGATGAATTGCTAAGTAGTATTATTTATTATGGATGAGTTCACCGAATAGATTTCATATCTTTTGTCATCCTACTAGGAGAGAAACTTGCCACCTCTAGAAAATGTGTTTTCAGTTTTTCGTTTTTTTCCTTTCCCTTTCTGTTTTGCTTGCCAAATAAGGGAAAGGGACATTGTTAGCAACTTTTGATTTTCTCATTTACTTCTAATGAGACGCCCTAATATGCAAGCATTTCTCTCTACTTTTCAACTTTACTTGAATCAAACTATATTCCAAGTTCAACAGTGCTCAATCTCGGAATGTGTATGATGTAGATAGTCTATTGGAGTTCCTCAGTTACCTCACATGCTAAAGTAGAGAGGAACTGAGGTTTTTGTAATATCCCTGCTGTAATCTCCCAACACCACCTTGGTGCCATTTTGATGAATGAAACTTTTTACTAACCTATGAAAAAGAAATGTTGGAAAAGCTTGAAAGTGACCTCTGTAAAGTTACAGCCGTTATCATTGACAGTAATACCTTTTGAAAATTAGAAATTAAAAAAATGAAGTAAAACTATTTTTAATGAGGAAGAATTAATACTGTTAGCAGAGGCGGAGGAATGTCTAGCATGTGAACCGTTAACCTTTTCGGGGTTGATATGTAGGAGTTGCTTAAAAAGAAAAAAAGCAAGAGTCTCAAGGAACATTTGGGGAAGTACTAAATAAGACCGATGCCCTATTTGGGGTTGCATGTTAGGTGATTTAGGTGCATCTCACAGTTGAATGTTTGGCGCCAAATATCAATTTTAAGAAAACTGTTGATATACTCCAGATCCCTGAAATAGAATTACACTGACTTAAGGAAATGGATGCATGAATGGACTCCCAGAGTTGAGACAAACGTGAGTTGAGTTTAGAGCCATAAACACTTCTATGGGATTCTAATTACTTCCAGGTTTCTTTTATGATATGCTAACTTCCTGATAAGCTACTGTCAAGGACAACCAACCATTGCTCAGGATGTAAATTAAATTACCTAAGCTGTCTTTTCAATTATATTGCACATGGATTTTCTATGTACTCAATATGTTCCTTTTCTGTGAAAAAGACAAAGTTGAGTACTTGATTTGCTTACCCCTGTTAATGTTAGTTGCACCATTTCAGTATTTGGATATTCCAGCCAATGCCCTCCTTTCTCCATGTTATGTTGCTCGGGCTCTCCCAAAATACTGCCGCACCCGTGTGGATCCTCCAAATATGCACTACTTTTGAAGATATGACATTCACCCGTCAACATTTTTGAAGAATCCGAGCAATATAGATGTGTGCTTTATTACTTCTCACATTTTATATCCCCAAGATATTGTTATGCCTTGCTCGGAAATCTTGTCAATAAAACAAGATATGGATATGGGATTTATCACCAACAGACAATACCAGAAGCTGGGAAAATGGCAGGAAAAGAAATTTTATGAGCTTTCTGCTTGTGGGATCAACTTTACAGTTTTGTGTATATATATTTGAGTTTATATTGTGTTGAACTGTGTGACTAAATATACTTAAATCCCATCACAGTGAGCACATCAACAAAGGGTTATCATATAAGCATAGTTTCTCCGTTTCATGTATTAGTTGTGTTTATGTGTTACTGGAGTGCATGCTAGTGTGGAAGAGTTTTGATGGACACCTTGAACAGAATGATTGAAGCTAAGGAATGTTTCTTCAATTACTAGGGGTGCCTGTTTGTAGGAAATAAGACATTAGTTTGTTGCTTTCTTGTTAGTCTAAGTACTTTTAGTCTCTCATTTGTAACTTGGAGCAGAAAAAACTGAGGAATTTATCCCAAAGCTGTGCATAATAAATGGGTCATGGAGCAATTTTTTTAGTTTGGGATTTAACTCAAAGTTGGTCACTGAAGGGGGAGGAAGGGGCTCAATATACGTTAAAAGTTGATTTTGCTTTACACCCATAAATGATCCAATTAAGAGCCATCTACAAATTGAGAGTGAGTGACGATGACAGTCCATTTGTAACAGTATTTGGCAGCAAGGGATTGCTTAATTCCATTCTTTAGCATGCATTTGCAGCAGGTGTATGACTGTATAGTCTGCTGTTTGGCAGAGGCAGATATACACTTAATTGGAGAAGCATGATAGATGTTCACACTTAATGGTGTCATAATGATTTAAGAGTAATCTGTTGGGTTCGAAAGGGTGATTAAGGCATCATGCAGAAGCTTACAATTTGCAAATCATATAGTTGATAAATCAGCTAACAAAAAAAACTTATACTAAAAATCAAAATATTATTATATCAAAACTAATATAAAGAAAAACATTGAAACTTTAGAGAGAATAAATCTCCCCATAAACAAGACTCTTAAACGACTACATTGTGGATGCAATTGTTTTTGTGTTAAAAGAAACAAACCTATATTTATAGAGTCCTAAAACCTTTTCTTACTAGAAAAAGAGTCCTAAAAGGAGAGAATAAACCAAATATGAAAGAATATTATATTTTCCTTTTAGGAATATTTGTATTTTTGGTGTAAACAGGAATGTATAGAGGAGGTAGAGCAACTAGTAGATATGTTAGGATCTTTGTAATTAGCCTTCCTAGCCCCTCTATGTACGAATTTTTGGAGGTCAATGCTGAGGAATACAACATTACTAATTTCAAAAAAAAAAAAGTAAAAACATTTATGTTAATGTTTTGTCTTTTCTTTTAAGAAAAAATAAATTTCAAATAAGGTAAGAAAATCAGGGCAAAACCCTAACATAATCACAGTTTTTGTTGCTAAAGTTAAATAGTTCTTGTAGATATTTGTACTAGGACTGACTGACTGTTATTTAAAGATGTGATTTTGTTAACCTCCGGTTATGGTTTGATTTGTTTTTGCAGCATTTGTTGCCAAATTCATGAGCATCTACAAGAGTTTCCTTATTTCAACATTTGGCTTAGATAGAAGATCTGAAGTAGTATAGTATGGAACTGTTTGGCAGTAGGAAAAAGTTTTCTTTGTCCGTTGTGCTCATGTGCTGTCGTGTTTTAATTTAAGTTGGGCTGTACAATTGTGCCTAGACATTACTGTACCAGAATCATACTCCATCAGAAGGATTTTCTACTGCTAGTATCTTTGCNTGATTTTGCTTTACACCCATAAATGATCCAATTAAGAGCCATCTACAAATTGAGAATAAGTGACGATGACAGTCCATTTGTAACAGTATTTGGCAGCAAGGGATTGCTTAATTCCATTCTTTAGCATGCATTTGCAGCAGGTGTATGACTGTATAGTCTGCTTTGGCAGAGGCAGATATACACTTAATTGGAGAAGCAGGATAGATGTTCACACTTAATGGTGTCATAATGATTTAAGAGTAATCACAGTTTTTGTTGCTAAAGTTAAATAGTTCTTCTAGATATTTGTACTATGACTGACCGACTGTTATTTAAAGATGTGATTTTGTTAACCTCCGGTTATGGTTTGATTTGTTTTTGCAGCATTTGTTGCCAAATTCATGAGCATCTACAAGAGTTTCCTTATTTCAACATTTGGCTTAGATAGAAGATCTGAAGTAGTATAGTATGGAACTGTTTGGCAGTAGGAAAAAGTTTTCTTTGTCCGTTGTGCTCATGTGCTGTCGTGTTTTAATGTAAGTTGGGCTGTACAATTGTGCCTAGACATTACTGTACCAGAATCATACTCCATCAGAAGGATTTTCTACTGCTAGTATCTTTGCAATTGCCATGTCGCGGTGGGTACAAGGTAATGGGTACATGTTGCAGTTATTTATTTTTTTCCCCATCTCCCTAGCCCCTTTGATGAGGAAAGTGAATGTAGGTGTATGAAATTGTGGGTATGAGTTTTGGAGGTAAACAATTCAATTTGCAGCTTATTGCTGTTTCAAGATAAATATAAACACAACATTACACAAATGCTAAACAGAGTTGTAAAACTCAAGTCAGAACATTACGCAAAGGATAACAATCTACTTTCTACCACAAACATAACAAGCACATCGTTCATCATACTTTTACACGGGGAAACAAAAACAACAACTTATAATGGAAGTGAAGAGTCAACTTAGAGCAAAAGAAGGTAGATACAGAATACACCTACGTCTTCAAACATTATATTATAACCTACATGTATAACCGTAAGCATTTGAGGTTCTAACACACAACACTTCCAAAATGTATGATGCACCATACAAAAGAAACATACGAGTGTCTGACGCTAGAAAAATCACCCAAAGAAACTAGTAATTCTATATAGAGAGAGAGTTCCCGTCAAAGCTTGTGGGTGGTGTGGCACCCCACGAGCCTTCACATTCGAACCTTTATTTAGGAGCTTTTCCTTTACTCATTAATGCCACACTATCAAATTAGCGATGTAGACATCAACAAATAGATACACACTTTTGACGGCTTCCGCAATTTAATACTAGGAAGTGAAAATAGATACAATATTAAAATCCACTCCCTCTATAGAAAGGGGAAAAAAAATATGAAGTGAAAAAAAAGAGTTGTGTAAAAATTGAAAGTCGAACAAAATTAAAGTTGTTACCTTGTAATTCCTTGTGAAGATGAAGAGTAAAGTTGAAATAAATTGAAAAACTATCCTTTAAAATATGAAGAAGAGAGGATCGATGTATCTAGACCTAAGCGACATGGAGTTCTTTCATATCATAACTACATTCACACATAACAAGAGATCATTTTTGAAAATATGAATAGGAGTAACCCCTTGTGAAGATGAAGAGAATCAAGTAGTTTTGAGAGTGAAGAACAAAAGACCATTTTTGGAATGGATTTTTATAGACAATAACTGATTGTTTGTGCTACCAAGTGAGGGGAAGATTTTTTCTTAGCCAAGTAAAATGACTAAAATAGCCCTGGTCGTCCCACGATTGTATCTTTATGATAGACTAAATAGGTATTGCCCGTGCTATCACGGTCCCAACATTTAAATATTGTAGTGGTTATAGTGCTTTTGAATGTGAAGAACAATATTTTCAACAATTGCAAAAAATATAGCTGATACCAAATATACATTTAAGCTTAATATTACAAATGGTTTTATCGTATTATTAGTTTGAATAAATCAACCCATCCCATGTATTGATTTAGGATTGGACAAAAAATGACGGGAAAAAAATCAAAGAGGATGATCATTGTCTGTCACTCCTTATTGTGCAACGACAATAATTGTCAATAACATGATCAATATAAATAAAGTGGGTGGCATCTTCAAAATCATTCAATGTAATCCTAATGCCTCACTATCTAAAATATAAGATGAATTTTGGGATGTCGGTCTCCTCTCAACAGGAAGCAACAATACTTATTTGAAATGCTGAACACGCAGAACCTATAACAATAAAGTAAGGCTGAAACAAAGAAGACAAGCAATAAAGAAACAAAAGTATCAGTCTCAACCTTTTAAAAAATAGAACATGTCAGAAGAAAGACGCCCCTAAAAGACATATCAAACAAGTTATGTCACATGGGGTAAGAGGAAAAAAAAGGATCTAAACCCAAGAGGAAATAACATGAAAATTCNTAACTAAAAAATGGGGCCCCCTAAAATTAGGGGCCTAAGGCCAAGGACTTTTTGACAAGCCTTGCCAGCCGCCCCTGGTATAAACAATGAAGGATCCATGAGAACTCAATAAAAAATGAGGAAGATAAGAATAACACATGTATAACCAAAAATAACAATCACATAGGCCTCGTGCTATTGGATTGTACACCTCCAAAAATTTGAAGGAGCCTTAAAAGCCAAAAACTACTTAAAATAAGTCCAATCCAATTCTTACATTTGATAAATATAGAGTAAATGACATATCATAAATTTAAATTGGCACAATTATAGAAATATTGAGACAACATATAACAAACATTACTTGATAAGAAAAATGATTCATAAGAAAATCAAGTCCCTCGGGGCCTCATTCACAACCAACATGGGAAACTTCACATGACACAAGATGCTTCTTTGTTAGACTATAAAATAAGATTACAATACTGAATTTGATTCTTTCCATTCAAATCAGCAATCTACTAATCTACAACTGTTGATGATTGGATCTTACATAAACTATTTGGTGAGTAACCATATGTAAAATTGTATGAATACTATTGAAAGTAATACGTTGTCACAAGAATAATCTGATAAATCTGAAGGGAGTTTTATCAAATCAACTATAAAATTAACATGCATATTCAAACAAGTCTTCAGTTTCAACTGAAATAATATTGCCTATTGCCAAGTCATGTTAACGATCTTTCTTGTGTCTCGAGAATCTGCTCTACATTGTATGCAATGAAACGTGACATTTCAAGCTTATGCTCCATCTAGGTGCATAAATTGAGTTTGCTAACTTTGGAGTATTATCTTCTGCATTAGGACTAGCAAGATTCTTCACAATACCAGTGTCAAGCTGAACATTAAGGTGAGAAAGTGACTTAACATCTCAGAATAAATGTTTTACCTTTATCTAGGAAAATACTTACCTGGGTAAATATTTATTTCCCTTGAAGTGAAACACTTATTAGACTTTAGCATGAATATGCTATCTCAACAAGGTAAACAAAAACCTTGAAGAGCACATATGAATGGTCAACAAAAACATGTAGCAACTTGTTCACACTTACGGAAGGATGGGAGAATCATAGAGGCGCAATAGAAAATGACTATCCTTGTAGTTATTTGGGCTCATGTACGATGTCTAATTCAGTATCACAAGGTACCCTGTTCAACTTTTGTTGCACAAGGTACAAAAATATATAGGTGTGATCGTCTTATCTTCATGTTTCTACTTGATATGTAGTGCCCGTGCCACCCAATAGTAGTAATTGACTTTGTCTATGTATATTCAGGTGTAGTAGATATAGATACATGAAATGAATGTAAAGGAGCAAAAATGTAATACAAAGAAAAGCGGTGTGTATAGTAATAGATGTATTAATAAGTGGATCCAACGACTGGAAAATTAAACTATAACAAAAGAACTTTATCGTAGAACTAATGAAAAATATACCCATATAAAAGTGAGGTTAGACTATCTGGTGTATCTGCCTAGATTGTATAAAGCTCATTTTCATGTTTACTATTTTACTAAATACGTGATGAATTCCCTAAGAGGAAAGAAAACTTGACAGGTCCTTGAGAAGCGATTTGGGTTAACATTGTTTCAGTCACTGAAATTTTATAGGTGACAAAGTTGTCATCTTTATGGGATTGTATCCTTTTCTCCATTACAATACCTTGTTCCTTATACCGAAACACTCTTGCAATTGGATGAGTATGGGTGTATTATACATGCTTCTAATGTTAGACCTTGGAGAGTGGAAATAGATTGAATTAAGTGAAGATGAAGTAATACTTGGATAGTGGACCCATTGGTCTTGGACTTAATGGGGGTGGTTAGGCTTAAGCACTACACTACATGAATATCCATCATGGTCGTACCTTGTACTACTCTAGCAAAGAGCCCTATACTTTATCTCTAATGTTATATAGTAATACATTAATAAAGAAATTTTGAAGCGTTGTACATAATCTTTTGTAGCAAGACCTTTTAGCAATGTTATATGCAAGAAACATGATTTCCTATATTTTTTGTTGTCCTGTCATATAAAAAGGAAGTCTAGTCGAAAATAAGTACTTTAGAAGCTGAAGTAATGTCTGACATTAAGTTGGAAGATATTATGATACGGAAATATAAATTTATGTTCCGTTAGAAAATGATTTCTTATGAGGGACATAATTGAAGAGCAGCACGAAATAGGGGCTCAATGTGAAAATGAGCCTACACATAAAATTCAAAATTTTTGGTGATTTGACATAGGCAAATGTAAGAGTTAAAGATTAGGAGTTCATTTACAACCTGCAACCAACACTATAGATTTATCCTCAGTAGCATAGTCATTCAAACTTTAATTCCACCACCTATTATTGGAGAAAATGATTAAAAATATTACAGAGAGGCACAATTTCAAGCAAACTTGTCAGTATGCTAACTCTTCAAATAGCAACATCAATATAATGTGTGATCCTGATCAAAATTCTACGAATCCAGACTATTACACTATTCAATATAATTGTTACTCGTTAGCATACTAACAAGTATTATTGACGATCTAGTTTGATATGTTTTTACTCATATTAACAAAAAAATAAAATATTAAAAATAACAAGAGAACTCCAAATTTAAAGTCTTAAACCATCATATATAAATATTACAAGGTCCAAAACTCCAAATATTATTCAAGATATTTGCATAGAATGACAACGATTTCAAATTAAAGTCATACAACTAAATCTTTCGTTGAAGCCCAACTTAATACGTGTTGGGTATTTGCCTTGAGTTTCTTACCATAAATAGGTTTTCTTTTCCCTAAAAGGAAAACATAAAGTTTCCATGTATGGCGAGTCATTTTCTTGTAGGAAAAGAGTTAGGACTCTGTAAATAGAGCCTCGTTCATTCTAACTTAATCAGCATTTAAAATGTAGTTCTAGGGGCTTTGAAAGTTTTGATTAGGGGGAGAATTTGTGGGACACAAGTGATACGTGATACATTATCACTTGTGTGAACCTCTTTGTATTTCGAGTGAATTGGATGAAGTTATTTCTCTCGATATTTTATATGGTGTATACGTGAATGCAAGTGGGCAATTGGACGAAAATGTCTAATTACTTGTGTTGGATGCAACAATCACTACAACATATGTTTTGTTATCATTTTTGTTTATTCCAACAACTGTTTATCCATTAAAGAAAAAAGTATCATTCAAATATTCCACAACTTTTGGACACCTTCTTTACGTTTCTCCTGATTTCTTGTATCTTTGGTTTATCGTCTATTTAATATTTGGATCTTGAATAATATAATTTAATCACAAGACTATTAGCAAAAAAGAAAAAAAGAAATAAAAAATAAAAATTGGAGTCACTACTAGAGATTGTCATGTCAAGCAAATTGAATTATACCTTTAACATTGACGTTTAAGAATAATATTAAATATGATGTATAAATAATGTCGAGATTAATTATACAAGAATAAAAGCAGAACATAACGGGTAATTCCATATCAAATTGCGTACCAGTATCAACCTTTATATAGTGCATCTCATCATTTTGTCAAAATCGTGTTGCTACTACTATTACTAGTTGACTCTATGAAAAATTATAAACATAGGGTGTGTTCGGTAAGGAGAAAAATACTTTTTGATTTTTTTTATGTTCAATTAATCAACTTTTTAAAATTATTTCTTCTGGGTAGAGCCGTCAATATGGGATAGGTCCATTGGGCCGACCTGGCCTAACCCGTGATTTGATAGGGCTGGGCTAAGATTTTTGGAGCCCATTTAAGAAAAAGATTTTTTAGTCCGGCCTGAATAAGCCTGCCGATTTGTGGGGATTGAGAAATATGGATAGGGTTAGCCCGTGGGTCAAATAAAAATTAATTAAAAATAAAAATAAAATAGAGTATTAAAATTAACAAGAGTCTAAACTCAAAATTTGTTTAAAGTTTAAAATATTACAATTTAAATATAAATTATGTTTATAAGATATGTACTACTTGAAATAAAAATTCACCAAAATTTCTAGGGAATCACTACATAGGTCATAGCCTATGGAATATTGTCATAGTTTTTGTGTTTTATTGTCACGACCCGAGAGTACCCCTAGACGTAACACGGCGAACTTGACCCCGAAGGGGTCTCATACAAGCCTCTAGCATCATAATTACATAAGACATAGAAAATAATGAAGAAAATTTAAAACTTTTACAATAGAAGTCAAACTTCAGTTTTCATAAAGGAAAATCATAGGAAATCTAGACTTAGTCTCATACCCCATCTAAAACATAGGAATACAAAGTTTGGGACTTAGCCCTTTACATCAATAAAAGTCTCAACATGAGAAGTATAATAGAACTAAGAAATAGAAAATCCCGTCCTCGAACTTGAGGACTCACCACAACTTGGAGATAAGCAATCGAAGTCTTTCTTCAAAGGGAGAGTGAAAATCACCTAGCCGGAACCTACACTCATTAAGATGTAGAAGAAGAAGGGGTTAGCACAAATATGCACTAAGTAAGGAAACATGCATAAAATCCTTTAACTATGATAAAAGAGACATTTTAGTTGCAAAGTATGCATTTATCAAGTTTGGAAATCAACATGCATTCACAGTGTACATTACAAGTCATAATCGCATTTATACTCATACATGGTAATATCAACACCTTAGCAACCTCTAAGGAACACTTGTGCAATGTATGATTGGCATCCCAAAAACCAACCCTACTAAGTACCCCCTTGAAGCTCCCTTGGTCATGCATATCATCTTTAGACCTCATTATAATCGTTAGTCACCAATAAGGAAAATAGCCATGTACATTACTTTTAATATAAGGAAAGTCATTCATAATAACTAACAATTCAACACACATGTATGAATTTGTATCTCATCACAATATAAAGGAACCATCCCACAACATCCTACTAAGTCCACTTGTGCAATGTGGAAGTGAAGTCCCATACCCCCACTCCTACTAAGTAAACTCACCAAGAAGTCATAGTATAGTTCAAGTCTCATTCATTATCTTTTATTTAGGGAAGAATAGCCATAACCGACATAGACCATGTGAGCTACATGAAATTCGGTGTCATGTAACCCCACACCGAAAGAAAGTGTCCTACTTGCCTAAGGTAGGACTAAATGTGTTAGCTTCTAGGTGGATCCACAAGCTAAGTCCTATGTTGGCACATAGTTATGGAATAGGGAGATTGTTTCTAAAAACCCGCCGTATTGCATTGGCGGAGGGGCCTTCCATCTCATGAGTTCACTTTAGATGACCCTCCCTTTTGCGTTGGCGGAAGGGTCTTTACCTCATTGTCCATATCCACTCGGTACTACGCATTCTCTCCCAAATTATACATAATTAGTCATTGAATTGTATTTACATGTGTGAAGGAATGCTATATCCCTCATTCAATACAATTCATCAAAATAGCTCATAGATTCAATAAAGTTAGAACTAACTTTCAACCTTAGAATCATCATTAACATGTGAGTAAACCTTTCATATTATCGTTCATAGTGTTTTCATGAGAAATAGCCTTTCAATCAACACAGCAATATCATCATCATCCTAGACAAGTTATTTATGAACACATGTAAGGGTAAGGGGAGAACAAACTTTCAACAATACTATACTTTACACATTAGTTATAGGAGATTTACTTTCTAAATAAATCAATAGGTTATACACAACTTTCATCAACATGTACAAACCCTAGCAATTTACCCCTTTCAAGGTCATGAATCATGTCTCACAGTCATACTGAGAAATACTACTCTAAGCATGAATAAAACAAGATTCAATAACTATATTAACATAGATACAACTCATAGTAATCATCTTGCATCAATACACCCATCACAATTCAAGAAATTGGGGCCATGGGGTAGTTCATGGGTTCATGGGGAATTTTACAATGAAAATCACCAGTAAACAGCAAATCATCCATAATATAATGCAATTAACATAATAAAATCATTTTTAGGAAGAACCCATGGTTGGAATGAAAACCCTAGTTTTTGAACAAGTTACCAATTTCGAAATCAAGAGCTGAAGGGCTTCATGGAGAAAAGTGTTCCATGAATCAAAGTCCCCATACCTTAATTGATTTTTTCCCACGAAATTGGAGTGAAAATCTTGGAGCTTGAACCCTAATCTTGAACTTCTTTTTTGTTCTTCAATGGAGTTTAGAGAGAATATGTTTGGCAGGGAAGTTGGTTGAGTTTGAGTTTGAGTTTGTGAGTTATGAGAGTTAAAAGAATTGTTTAATACTTAAAAATACTTTAATATACTTAAAACAACTAATAATAACTGTCCCCCACCCTAACTTAACTAATTAGTAATTTACTAAACTACCCACACATAGGCCAAATTAAGGCAGCCTTCCCGGTCCCCATCCATGAGTCCCCGACCACGGGGAGTGGTTTGAACCACCGACCGTACTGGTCACTCTTGGTTTGGGTCTGAGGTTTGTCTTCTTGGCCAGCCTCCATGCCTCATCTACGAGACCCAACCACTGGGCGTGAGTTGGTCCACGGATCGTACTGCACGCTCGTGGAATGGGACTGAGACTAGGACATTTTGGGGCACACTTGAGGGAGTTAAGTCTTGACTCACAACTCACATCTACGGGGTGTGAGTCAGTCTATGCCTCGTGGTCCCTATTTCGTGGATGAAGCTATTTTGGACAGCTTTTTGGACCTTCCTTTGGGTTCTCCTCATGGACCCTTAGGGAGTCCTAGGGGGTCGTGCATTGACGTTTAGGCACTAAAACCCTAGTACTAAGTTAGGAAAATTATTTTAGGACTTTAACCTTACGTTTTAACTTCATGAGGCCACTAGACTACACATTAGTCTCTAACTTAGGTCATTAGATTTCCGAGGTGTTACATTATCTCTCCATTGGGAACATTCATCCCCGAATGATGATCAAAACACCAAACTAAGTTAGAAACTCTAGACTAACAGCCCATCATGTATGAAACATCAAAATGTGCAAAACTCACAAATGCACTATTCAAAAGGAGGAAACTCCAACTCCATTTCACAACATGGCCAAAGCAAATATAAGAAAGTAGGAACTACATCTACTAACTCAATATGTATGCAACTCATCAATTCACATAAGCATGGGAGGAACTAACTATGCCAACTTAAGTAAGCTCAACACAACAATATAGAGCGAACATGTCATCTCATCAACAAATTATTAAGCATGTTCATTATTTCATCTCATGGAGTAAAAAATGCAATCATCACACAAAAATGCAAGTCAACATGAGGAAACATAGGCATCATGAAAACTCAATACACACTAAAACATGAATTCTCACAAGACATGCACAATATAGGGAAATCATGAAAAATCATACAACACACATGAGTCCCAAACGCTAAACTTAAAAGGAACTAGTTACCTCATGCTTGAATAGGAGTAGAAGTAAAAAGATGAGGATAACGGGACTTCATATCGACTTCAGCTTCGGCCTCCCATGTAGCGCCCTCAACTAAGTGATTCCTCCATAGAACCTTAACGGAAGCTACTCCCTTATTCTCAACTTTATTGGTCCAAAATCTCAATCGGGACCTCTTCATAAGAAAGGTTTTCATCAACTCCTAAACCCCCTAAAGGAAGGATGGAAACCGGATCACCAATACACTTCTTGAGCATGGAAACATGAAACACCGGGTGAACCGGAGCCAACTCATTTGACAAGTCCACCTCATAAGCAACTTTCCCTATACACTTTAAGATTTGGTATGGGCCCACATACCGGGGACTAAGTTTCTCCTTCTTGTCAAACCTCATCACACCTTTCATAGGCGAGATTTTCAAGTAGACCCAATCACCAACCTCAAATTCAAGATCCTTTCTTCAATTGTCGGCATAGGAATTTTGCCGACTTTGAGCCGTCTTCAACCTTTCTCTAATGAGTCAAACTTTCTCAATGGCATCATAAACTAGTTAGGGACCAATTAGAGCAAACTCACCTACCTCAAACCACCCAACCGGATATCTACACCCTCTTCCATATAGTGCTTCAAATAGAGCCATGGCAATGCTAGAGTGGTAACTATTGTTGTAGGCAAATTCTATCAAAGGAAGATGATCGTCCCAATTACCCTTGAAATCAATCGCACACACGCTCAATATATCCTCTAAGGTTTGAATGGTGCGTTCGGCTTGGCCATCCGTTTGAGGGTGGAAGGTGGTACTAAGTTTAACATTGGTACCAAGTCCTTGTTGAAACGCCTTCCAAAAATGTGAAGTAAATTGAGTACCTCTATCCGATATGATGGACAAAGGAATCCCATGCAATTTCACTACCTCCTTGATGTGCAACTTAACATAGTCTTCCGCCGAGAAAGTAGTTTTGACGGGAAACAAATGGGCTAATTTCGTCATCCTATCAACAATGATCCAAATAGGACCGTGTTGCCTTCGAGTACGAGGCAACCCCATAAAAAAATCCATATTCACCTCCTCCCACTTCCAAGTGGAAATATTTATATCTTGGAGCAAACCTCTCGGTTTCATGTGCTCGACCTTGACTTGGTAACAATTACGACATTTAGCCACAAAACCCGCTATATCCATCTTCATACCATTCCACCAATAGATTTTTCGTAGGTCACGATACATCTTGGTAGCTCTCGGATGAATAGAATATCGCGAACCATGAGCCTCTTCTAATATTTTATCCCTCAAACCGTCAACATCTGGAACACACAACCTACATTGGTACCTAAGCACCCCATCTCCCCTTTGGGAGAAAACCTCAATGGACTTATTGAGAACTGGCTATTTCAATTCCATCAAAATAGGATCAAGATGTTGCTTAGACTTTACATCAACCACAAGGAAAGATTCGGAACTATGATGAACCATAACTCCACCCTTGGTGGAATCCACAAGATGGACACCTAGACGGGTCAACCTATGCGTATCACGAACCAATTCCTTCTTCTCATCTTCTACATAAGCCACACTACCCATGGACAATCCACTTAAGGCATCTGCAACCACATTGGCTTTGCCAAGGTGGTAAAGGACACTCATGTCATAATCCTTTAAAAGTTCTAACCACTTTCTTTGTCGGAGATTCAAATCTTTTTGGACAAACACATATTGAAGGCTCTTGTGGTTGGTAAACACATCTACATGCACCTATAGATATAGTGTCTCCATATTTTCAAAGCAAACACCACCGCCGCTAGTTCGAGATCATGAGTTGGATAATTCCTTTCATGTACCTTGAGTTGCCTTGAAGTATCGGCAATGACTTTACCCCATTGTATGAGGACACATCCCAAACCCACTCGAGAAGCATCACAATATACCACGAACCCATCAGTACCCTCCAGTAAGGTCAACACCGGAGCGGATGTAAGTCTATCTTTCAATTCTTGGAAGCTTTTCACACAAGCCTCTGACCATACAAACTTTGCTTTCTTTTGAGTTAAGGTCGTTAATGGAGAAATAATAAAGGAGAAACCCTCAACAAACCTCCTATAGTAATCGGCCAAACCCAAAAAGCTTCTAATATCGGTAGGAGCTAAAGGTCTAGGCCAATTCTTGACCGCATCCGTCTTCTTAGAATCAACCTATATACCCAAGCTCAACACAATATGACCAAGGAAAGCAACCGACCTTAGCCAAAACTCACACTTACTAAACTTAGCATATAATTGGTAGTCTTTAAGGACTTCCAATACTATCCTCAAATGTTTTATATGATCACCCTCACTCCTTGAATAGATCAAAATATCGTCAATAAAGACAATCACAAACGAATCAAGATATTGCCTAAATATCCTATTCATTAGATCCATGAATGCCGCCGGGGCATTTGTTAGACCAAAAGACATGACTAGGAATTTATAGTGACCATATCTTGTTCGGAAGGCCGTCTTAGGAATGTCAACCTCTCTCACCCTAAGTTGGTGGTAGCCCGACTTTAAGTCAATCTTCGAAAAGTAACTCGCCCTTTGGAGTTGGTCAAACAAATCGTCAATTCTAGGGAGAGGGTACTTATTCTTTATAGTGGCTTTGTTCATTTGGCGGTAATCAATACACATCCTAAGGGATCCATCTTTCTTTTTCACAAATAATACCGGAGCATCCCATAGAGATATGCTTGGTTGAATGAAACCCTTGTCTAGCAAATCTTTGAGTTATGCCTTTAATTCTTTTAATTCGCCCGGAGCTATCCGATAAGGGGGAATTGATATGGGTTGAGTATCCGGAAAAAGATCAATGTCGAAGTCTATTTCCTGCTCGGGAGGAATTTCGGGAAAGACTTCCAAAAATTCCCTTACTACAGGGACCGACTCTAAAGGAGGAGTCTCGGACTCGATGTCCTTAACTCTTACAATATGATAGATACAACCCTTAGAAATCATTTTACAAGCCTTTAGACATGAAATGAATGACCTCTAGTGATTGAATTTCCCCCCTTCCATTCCAAAATGGGCTCATTTGGAAATTGAAACTTTACTACCCGATCAATGGAAGCAAAACAAGAATGCAACCAATCCATCCCCAAGATTATATCAAAATCAAGCATGTCTTATTCAACCAAATCTACTAAAGTGACTTTGTGAGACAAAGAAATATGACAACTCATATATACTCTTTTAGCTACAACCGAGTCACCAACCGGGGTAGACACGGAAAAAGGTTCTTTTAACTCTGCGGGAGGTACTTCAAATTTCATAGCCACAAAAGGAGTAACAAAAGATAAAGTGGCACTGGGGTCTAATAATGCATAAACATCAATTGAAAATACTTGCAACATACCGGTAACAATGTCCGAGGACCCCTCTTGATCACTTCAGGATTGAAGAGCATAGAAATGATTTTTCTTGGGAGCATCAGGATTTGAACCACTTGGAGGAGCTTGGTTACCCTCTTTCCCCTTGGCCACACAAGTTGGACAATCTTTCAATTGATGTCCATTTTTGCCACATCCATAGCATACACCCACTCTGGCAAGACATTTCCCCTCATGTTTCTTACCACACTTGGCACATGTAGGTCTCTCCATGGAAGATCCACTCCTATTGCCTCATTGAGGCTTAGGGTTAGACACCCTATCTTTGTTGGGTCTTGGAGCATCAGAGGAGTTTTGGTTGAAAAACCTCTTCTTAAATATTGGTCCACTTTGACCCTCAAACTTGCACTTAGAAGAATTATCATCATCGGACCTTGTCCTCTTTACCTCTTTATTCTTCTTCCTAAGCCTTGATTTCTCAACTTGTTGAGCATAAACCATTAGACGTGAAATGTCCATATTGTCGTGAAGCATAGCCGTATGACATTCTTTCTCAATTGAATCGGACACACCCGTCACGAATTGGCTCATCTCATCTCTAGGATTAGACATCAAAGATGGGGAATATTTGGAAAACTTAGTGAATTTCAAGGAGTATTCATGGACACTCATACCTTCTTGTCGAAGGTTGATAATAATACCCCCATATCTGCTTCCCTATTTTCCCGTGGAAAGAACATATCAAGGAATGCCTTCTTAAACACTTCCCAAGTTATGGGACCCGCTCGTATAGCCCTATTATCCTTCCATTAAGCAAACCATACTTGGGCCACATCCTTCAATTGATACCCCACTAGTTCGGCTTTCTCTAGAGAGGTCACCCCCAGAGCATCTACTATCTTGTAGACCTCTTCCAAAAACTTTTGTGGGTCTTCATTCATCTTGGAACCCAAGAAGATAGGAGGGTTCATCCTAGTAAAGTCTCTTAACCTTGAAGCCATGGTGCTTGCATTAGGATTCACTCCAATTTCTCTATTTGCTTGAGCCGCTATAGGTTGGGCTTGAGTGGTGACGGCTTGAGTTTGAACCGTCATAAGTTGAGTCAAGGTTTGGAGAGCCGCCTTTATATCCACATTCGTCATAGCTCTTTCATCATTAGAAACTTGAGGCCCTTGGGGATCTTGAGGACCTTGGGAAGGAACTCCCTCATTCACCATCTCTTCTACCATTCCTCTTAAGTTCGCCCTTCTTGTATTCATCTCCTATAATCACAAGAGAAAGGTTAGAGGAAAGAACTTCATAGAGTTAGAACTCTAAGCACGACTAAAAAGTAATGAAAGAAGTGAAAGTTCCTAAACATCTTATAGCCTCTCATTCATAAGTGTGGCGTGTTTCATAGTCATTAATAAGACTCTACTAAAAGTGGTGCAAGAGACATCAACCTAAATATTATTCCCAAAACCTTTTGATCTAATACCAAGTTTATCACGACCCGGGAGTACCCCCTAGACGTAACACGACGTACTTGACCACGAAGGGGTCTCATACATGCCTCTAGCATCATCATTACATAAGACATAGAAAAATAATGCGGAAAATTTAAAACTTTTACAATAGAAGTCAAACTTCACTTTTCATAAAGGAAAATCATAGGAAATCTAGACTTAGTCTCATACACCATCTAAAACATAGGAATACAAAGTTTGGGACTTAGCCTTTTACATCAATAAAAGTTTCAACATGAAAAGTACAATAGAACTAAAAAATAGGAAATCTCGTCCTCGAACTTGAGGACTCACCACAACTTGGAGATAAGTAATCCAAGTCTTTCTTCAAAAGGAGAGTGAAAATCACCTAGCCGGAACGTACACTCATTAAGACGTAGAAGAAGAAGGGGTTAGCACAAATATGTACTAAGTATGGAAACATGCATAAAATCCTTTAACTATGATAAAAGAGACATTTTAGTTGCAAAGTATGCATTTATCAAGTTTGGAAACCAACATGCATTCACAGTGTACATTACAAGTCATAATTGCATTTATACTCATACATGGTAATATCAACGCCTTAGCAACCTCTAAGGAACACTTGTGCAATGTATGGTTGGCATCCCATAATACCAACCCTACTAAGTACCCCCTTGAAGCTCCCTTGGTCATGCATATCATCTTTAGACCTCATTATAATCATTAGTCACCAATAAGGAAAATAGCCATGTACATTACTTTGAATATAAGGAAAGTCATTCACAATAACTAACCATTCAACACACATGTATGCATTTGTATCTCATCACAATATAAAGGAACCATCCCACAACATCCTACTAAGTCCACTTGTGCAATATGGAAGTGAAGTCTCATATCCCCACTCCTACTAAGTAAACTCACCAAGAAGTCATAGTATAGTTCAAGTCTCATTCATTATCTTTTATTTAGGGAAGAATAGTCATAACCGACATAGACCATGTGAGCTACATGGAATCCGATGTCATGTAACCCCACACCGAAAGAAGGTGTCCTACTTGCCTAAGGTAGGACTAAATGTGTTAGCTTCTAGGTGGATTCACTAGCTAAGTCCTATGTTGGCACATAGTTATAGGATAAGGAGATTGCTTCTAGAAACCCGTCGTATTGCATTGGCAGAGGGGCCTTCCATCTCATGAGTTCACTTTGGATGACCCTCCCTATTGCATTGGAGGAAGAGTCTTTACCTCATTGTCCATATCCACTCGGTACTAAGCATTCTCTCCCAAATTATGCATAATTAGTCATTGAATTGTATTTGCATGTGTGAAGGAATGCTCTATCCCTCATTCAATTTAATTCATCAAAATAGCTCATAGATTCAATAAAGTTAGAACTAACTTTCAACCCTAGAATCATCATTAACATGTGAGTAAACCTTTCATATTATCGTTCATAGTGTTTTCATAAGAAATAGCCTTTCAATCAACACAGCAATATCATCATCATCCTAGACAGGTTATTCATAAACACGTGTAAGGGTAAGGGGAGAACAACCTTTCAACAATACCATACTTTACACATTAGTCATAGGAGATTTACTTTCTAAATGAATCAATAGGTTATACACAACTTTCATCAACATGTACGAACCCTAGCAATTTACCCCTTTTTTCAAGGTCATGAATCATACCTCACAATCATACTGAGAAATACTACTTTAAGCATGAATAAAACAAGATTCAATACACCCATTACAATTCATGAAATTGGGGTCATGGGGTAGTTCATGGGTTCATGGGGAATTTTACAATAAAAATCACCATTAAACATCAAATCATCCATAATATAATGCAATTAACATAATAAAATTGTTTTTAGGAAGAACCCATGGTTGGAATAAAAACCCTAGTTTTTGAACAAGTTACCACTTTCGAAATCAAGAGTTGAAGGGCTTCATGGAGAAAAGTGTTCCATGAATCAAAGTCCCCATACCTTAATTGATATTTTCCCACGAAATTGGAGTGAAAATCTTGGAGCTTGAGCCCTAAACTTGAGCTTTTTCTTTGTTCTTCAATGGAGTTTAGAGAGAGAATATTTTTGGGAGGGAAGTTGGTTGAGTTTGAGTTTGAGTTTGTGAGTTATGAGAGTTAAAAGACTTGTTTAATACTTAAAAATACTTTAATTTACTTAAAGCAACTAATAATAACCGTCCCCCCACCTTAACTTAACTAATTAGTAATTTACTAAACTACCCCCACATAGGCCGAATTAAGGCAGCCTTCCTAAACCCCATCCACGAGTCCCCGACTACAGGGAGTGGTTTGAACCACCAACCGTACTGGTCACTCTTGGTTTGGGTCTTAGGCTTGTCATCTTGGCCAGCCTCCAAGCCTCATCTACGAGACCCAACCACGGGGCGTGAGTTGGTCCACGGACCGTACTACACTCTCGTGGAATGGGACTGAGACTAAGACATTTTGGGGAACACTTGAGGGAGTTAAGTCTTGACTCACGACTCACATCTACAGGGTGTGAGTCAGTCTATGCCTCGTGGTCCCTATTTCGTGGGTGAAGCTATTTTGGACAGCTTTTTGGACCTTCCTTTGGGTCCTCCTCATGGACCCTTGAGGGGTCCTAGGGGGTCGTGCGTTGACGTTTAGGCACTAGAACCCTAGTACTAAGTTAGGGAAATTATTTTAGGACTTTAACCTTACATTTTAACTTCATGAGGCTACTAAACTACACATTAGGCTCTAGCTTAGGTCATTAGATTTCCGGGGTGTTACATTTATTATGATTATTGGAAAACAATTAGGTTGATATTTCTATTTAGCTATTTATGCTTTGACTTGAAATCAAACTTAATAAATATTAGAAAGATAATTTTATTTGTTTGTTTGATTAAGAAGTAGTAACATTAACATCATGTAATATTGTCTTGACGATATTTATGATCATATTTTTGAATTATAATTTCATTTAAAAATTATAAAAAAATATATATTTTTAAGAAAAGAGGGTTGGTCTGACAAAGCCTGTAGCCCACATACTTGTGGGTTGGGCCGATCATTTTCTGGCTCACACAATAAATGGGCTAGCCCGGTCTAGCCTGTCAAATTTCAAAGCCTGTATGGGTTAGCTCGGATGGGGTGGGTCAGCCCATATTGACAGCTCCACTTCTGGGTCATCCTCACCCTCTTAAGATTCCTCATTTTCAGCCCAACTCCGTAGCCCTCACGCACCTCTTAACCGCCTCATATAGTATTTGTTTATATTATATATACAAATACTTTAATATTTTTTATTTATATAGGGAACACAAAAAAATAAGTAAATTAAAAAATCCACATATTTTTCTAAAAAATATTTCCTTCACAGGAACACCTCCATAGTTTAGGGTTTTGAAATGGTCACTAGCCACCTCTCTAGAGTATGCAACAAGCCCCTCTGACTTAGTTACGTAATTAATTATGTTTGACTCGATACAATTTTGAAAATAATTTAAAAACTATCAGGAGGTTTCTATAATTATAATAATAATGATGTATTATTATCAAATAATTAAAAAGTTGTTCTTGTAAGAAGAAATAATAATAAAAAGTATCACATAAGATTTTAACCAAGTAGGGAGAGGAAAGGGAAGTAAGTATACGGAGATTATAAGTGAACAGCAGCTAGTGCTAGATTAGGATAATGTTTACCCGTAAAATGGTACAGTTAAAATTTAAGAGAAATTATGGAATAAGGTCAATATATTTATAGAAAATAGCTATAATTTTAAAAAATTACAAAAGAATATTATGTTGTTTTTAAAGCAAATTTTCTCCCTTGCCCCTCTCTCTCTTCGGCCATTAATAAGAAATCTATTCAAATGTATTATGTAGGATTGTATTCAATCAAATAAGGTGAGATTTATATTTTATATTAATTGTGTTCGAAAAATCATATTTGTTTTTGTATTCATACGAATGCAATATGCGTTCATCTTCTCTGTTTAGGGGTGGCAGAATAGGTAATTTATAGGGAAAATTGTACAGAATAGCAAACATTTAACACATTAAATGTTATAGCTACTGTTTAGGAAATTCTAATTCGCTACTACAGTTTCGCCCAATCTTGTTATTTGCCTGATTTGTATAAATCAAGAATTTGTATAATTCGGTTCCTGATTTGTATAAATCCAGAATTTTGTATATGCTTACCCTAACTATTTGTATACGATTTATGAAAAATTCATACTAAATTACCTTGTTTGTTTATCGGTAAGCGAAATATACAAATGGAGTTCTAAAAAATTTCTAAATGTATAAATACAGAATTCATATATACGTATAACCCTATTTGTATAGTCGCAAGCTATATATACAAACGGACAAAAATATACAAACAGCAACCTCCATAGCAAATGAAATTAGAGCTATGGAGCGCAATTATCGAAACTATAACTATAGAGCCTTATTATGTGTATTATGTTTGTTATTTCTAAAATGTTCTCTAATTTATATGGGTATCCACTCATATTTACCCATTTTAAAAGGGTTGAGTAACCAACTCATTTAAAATGGATAAAAATGACTAATACTCCTATTATTCATTTAAAAGTGGGTAGTTAAATAGATAAAAAAAATGTTCATTCATAAAAGAAAGAAAAGTGGTAGGGGGTTGATAGGGGATGGGGTGGTAAGAAAAACTTTTTAAAAGAATTAGTTTTTTTATAAAAAAAAAAAAATTGGGATGGGGAAGGTCTAGTAAAGGTGGGGGGCTGGTAGGGGGTGGGGTGATAAAAAAACTTTAATTTTTTTTAATTATTAAAAAACAAACTAACATTTTTTTTACATTTTTTGGGAGAGGGGGCTGATAGGAGGTGTGGGCTGATAAAAAAAAACTTTAAAAAGGTTTTGTTTTTAAAGCTTTTAACAAGACCCCTACTATAATATGAGTACCCATATTATCCATTGGGTAACTCGTTTTTAACCATTTAAAATATGAGTTGAGTCGAGTACTTTGTCCATTTTTGTTTAACTCGATTTCGATCGACCCATATTCGACACGACTCACTCGTTTGTCACTCCTAATTGTATCCAATATAAGAGAGGATGAATACAGTTGTATTCGTTGTATTTCAAATACAATTGATACAAAATACAAAATAATTATGCATTAAATGAAAAATGGGCCCCACCTGAATATTATTATTTTACTTGCAGTTGTGGCATTTATGTATATATATAATTTATTTCGTTCATTTTTATATGTCTCTTAAATTATGATTAATATGAGTATTCTACAACAATAATCATATGAATTGATATATGATGATATACCTTGAAAATGATTTGAAATAAGCAATTAATGTTGAGGATAAAATATAGAAAATAAAAAATAAAAAATTCTTCATGATATGCTAGTGAAAAGTAAAAGTAAAAATATATTTTAAATATAGTGGACAATAGATGTAAACGGAGGGATTCTACTAGACGTCAATGGTAAGATTCACCCAGACATTGAAAGAACGAAGAAAATTTTGTTTAGCAACTCCATATTCTTTTTGTTGACATAAAAAAAAATTAAAGAAAATGTTTGTGCGGCCACTCATTTCATTTAGCTTTGAAGTTATTTGTTTGACTATAAAAATTACTATTCATATTTTCTTCAAAATAAATTTTAATTTGAAGTTAAGTGTGTTTGGACGAGAGTAGTACTAGGATGGGTGACCCCTTGGGAAGTCCTCATGTTGCATCCCTCTTTTTTGTCGAAATTCGATTGTGAAAATTTAAAATTTAATTTGAAGTTATGTTGCAAATTTAGAAAACAACTTATAGTTTATTTTCTAACTCACTTTTAAAATAGCAGTACATTCAACTACAAAAATTATTTCAAAACTGTAAAAAAAAAAATACATAATCAATTACCATAAAAAATATTGAGGAATCTTCGCTTATAGTCACTCAAAAATAACTTAATTATGCTTCATAGCTATAGTTTGTTAATTACGATTCGTAGTTATACATTAGAGGGAGGAAAGAGACGAGTGAGATTGGGAGAGGAAGAAGAGAGGCGAATTGTATAAGTATATATGTCTAATTGTATATGTAGATCTGCCAAATAATTGTATATATGTAACTGGTATACATATGTATTTGCATATTTGGCGAGTGAGATTGGGAGAGGGAGGAGAGGCGAGCGAGAGAGGACAAATAGTGGAGAGGAGTGAACTGTATTTGTATATCCATTAGATAATTGTATATATGTAACTAGTATACATATGTATTTGTATATCTGGTGAGCGAGATTGGGAGAGGGAGGAGAGAGGTGAACTGAATTTGTATATCTATCAGATAATTGTGTATATGTAACTTGTATACATATCTATTTGTATATCTAGTGAGCGAGATTGGGAGAGGAATGAAAGAGGTGAGCTAGAGAGGGTAGAGAGTGGAAAGAGACTAATTGTATTTGTATATTTGTCATATAATTGTATATGTACATGTATAATTTGTATTTGATAAATTTGTAAATGTATAAAAGAGGAGAGAGGCGAGAGAGAGGAAGAGAGGAAAGAAGCAACATAATTTTAACTAAAATTAAGTTGTGAGCCGTAATTAATTCAAAGTATAACTATGTTAGTTAATTTAATTAACTAGTATATGTTTGTTATTCGCGTAATTTCCCCTAAAAGATTAATGTTATTGAGCCGGTGCGCAGCACGGGCTACCGTAACTAGTATATATACTAGTTACAGTAGCCCGTGCTAGCACGGGCCCAACATATATTTTTATTTTTTATTTTAATTTATGTGACATTAATAAAATTTTAACGGTCAAACAATTTGTTTGTATGTTCTTTAAATTTTAAGTTGTTGATTATTGTGGTTAATAATACTTTATTTGTAATTTCAATATTCGCTTTGTCCCAATTTATGTGTCATTGATAGAATTTCGAAAGTCAAACAAATTTTGTCTATGTCTTTTAGATTTTGAAGTTATTTAATTATTATGAGTTATAGTACATTTTACGTATATGTTACTTTTTCTATCCCAAACTATGTGACATTAGTAGAATTTTGAGAGTTGATAAAAAAATTTGTATGTCCTTTAAATTTTGAAGTTGCTAATTATTGTGTGATTTTTAGTACGTTTCATGTTATTTCCTCTATCCTAATTTATGTGGCACTAATAAATTTTGAGTTTCAACCAAATTTTATAAATGTCTTTATAATATTTTAGGGTTTAATTATCTCTTTTTGATTTTTAATTCATTAATATGTTTTCTTCACAATTATCAGTAGAGCTACCTTAAACGGTGATGTGGTGCTCTCTATGACCTTCATTGTCATTTTTCTTTTTTCTCCTTTTTTTAATTTTTCTCAATTGTATTATTTTTAAAAGTTATTTTCATAACTCACATTTCTTCATCTTCATAAATTATACTTTTAATTAGTATTAATAATATTCATAACTTTCAAACCTCTTATATTCATAACCCCAAAAAAATCAATTTTACATTAAATTAAAATATTTGATGCCTTTCTTTCTTTGGAGAGAAATGACATTAAATTAAAATGTTTGCCTCAATATGCTTAAGATGCTAGAATTCTTAAAGTTCATTTTAACTTTATGTATTCTTTTGTTGGAATAGCTTTCTTTTTATTTTGTATGTAGTTTGTTGATGATTTTTAAGAATTTTGTTTTTTTTTTTTTTTTTGCTTTTTGTTAATCTTATTAGAACTTTTGTTATATATGTTGTATGTTGTTTAATCTATTGATAGTTTTAGGATTTTTTTTATTTTTCTTTATGTTAACCTTATTTGAACTTTTATTGTATTAAGTAAAAAGTATTATAATTAATTCTACTAAAGATTCATTAATTGAATGCTGAGAGAAATTAATTAATGTGAGAAAAGTACTGAAAGAAAGACTTAATCATACTCCATCCGTCTAATAATTATTGTCTATTATACTATTTTGGAATGTCCTACAATACTTGTGCATTTTATGAAATCAATGGATAGTTTACCCCTTATTATCTAAATTGCTAATTATTGTTGTATGATTTGTAATATCTTTTACGCAATTTTCAAATAATAAAGGTTATTTCTTCTTTCTCAATTTATGTGGTACTAATAAAATTTCGAGATTCAATCAATTTTTTTGTCTTTAAAATATTCTATTGTTAATTACTGTAAATTATTGTACTTTCTAAGTAATTTTCAAATAATATATATTATTTCATTTGTCCAATTTATGTGTCACCGATAAAATTTGAAGAGTTAATCAGATCTTTTACATATTTTTATATCTTTTGAATATTTAAGTAAATAATTATTGTGATTTATAATATTTTATACAATTATTTAAAAAAAATTAAACAACAAACAAAAC
>NC_064289.1:20839417-20862809 GCF_019186545.1 Solanum stenotomum | reverse complement strand
ATATATATATATATATATATATATAAATGGGCCCAAATGAGGTAGGTAATTAATGGTGTTAAATTGTCCAATAATATAAATTTTAAAGGTACAACCATAAAAGAAGAATGTACAACACTATCTAAGCACATATCATCCAACACTTGTCATGTGCTAAGTAGTAGATATTCTCACTTATTATATATAGTAATATATATAGATATATATATATATATATATATATAAATGGGCCCAAATGAGGTAGGTAATTAATGGTGTTAAATTGTCCAATAATATAAATTTTAAAGGTACAAATATAAAAGAAGAATGTACAATACTATCTAAACACATATCATTCAACACTTGTCATGTGCTAATTAATAGATATTTCAACTTATTATATATATAATATGAAAGAACTAAATCCCTCCATTTTGAGAACCATTTTGATCATACCCTCCGTTATTCAAATTTAGCCCAGCTGACATGCTCTGTTTTCCCTCAAAACTCAACTAAACTCAACCGACAATCTTGATTTTCGCCAGCTCGTTGCAACAAATGGCAGCAGTTGAATATTCAATATCGTACAAATCAGGATAACAGACATGGTCCATTGTCAAGAGAAGAATCTAAACTAAGTTGAAAAGTCCATGTCAACCATCTTTGCCGCAAAACCTTGATAAAACTTTTCCTTCAATTTCAGTTCACCTCACTTTCTCTTCAAACAATGGCGGCCCATTTTGCCCTCTTCACTATTACCATTACTCTGTTAATCGCCGTTGCCGTTGCTGAAATCCGATCAACCCAGATCAGATCCGATTCACGCTCTACAATCCCATTTGATGAATTCGGGTACACCCATATCGGCCGTTTAAACCTCACCGCCACCGACATCTCTTTCTCTAACCAGAAAACCCCTTTGTCCCAATTAGGGTTCTTCCTCTGTACCCTAGACGCGTGGGTACACGTGCTTGAACAACTCCAAGAAGGCGAAATTCATTGTCCCCTTGAATCCAATCTCATTAAAAAGGTCTTCACTTTCGACCAATTGCAACCATCGGCCCGTGAGTTCTCCACCTCCTTTATCGTTTCCGATGCCAATCAATTCACTCTTGCGTTCGCCAATTGTATGCCCAATTTGAAAGTTTCCATGAATGTCCACTCTGTTATGTACAATTTCAACTCTAAAACTGGGCAGCTTGATTTTCTATCTGCAGGCAAAACTGCACTTCCCGTGATATATTTATTGTTTTTTATAGTCTATGTGTTGTTAGGGGGTGTTTGGATTTACACACTTTACAGGAAAAGGTTAACTGCTTATAAAGTTCATTTCTTTATGCTTGCGGTTTTGATATTAAAGGCATTGGATTTGTTATGTGAAGATGAAGATAAATCGTATATTAAGAGAACAGGAACAGCTCATGGATGGGATGTTTTGTTCTATATATTTAGCTTCTTGAAGGGGATTACTTTATTTACCTTGATAGTTTTGATTGGAACTGGTTGGTCATTTGTGAAACCGTATTTGCAAGATAAAGAAAAAAAGGTTTTGATGATTGTTATTCCATTGCAAGTTGTGGCCAATGTTGCACAAGTTGTGATTGATGAAACTGGTCCGTTTGGTGAGAGTTCGTATACATGGAAGCAGGTTTTCCTTCTTGTAGATATTGTGTGTTGTTGTGCTGTGTTATTTCCTATTATGTGGTCGATTAAGAACTTGCGCGAGGCAGCCAAGACTGATGGGAAAGCTGCTGTGAATTTGATGAAGCTGACATTGTTCAGGCAGTATTACATTATTGTGGTATGTTACATATACTTCACGAGGGTTGTTGTTTATGGTTTGGAGACCATTACCTCCTATCGGTACCAGTGGACCAGCGTGGTGGCTGCTGAATTGGCTACACTTGCCTTCTATGTATTTACTGGGTATAACTTTAGGCCTAAAGTGCATAACCCTTATTTTGCAATTGATGATGAAGAGGAAGAAGCTGCTTCAGAGGCACTCAAGCTTGAAGACGAATTTGAATTGTGATCACCATTGTAAGAAGGTAATTTTATACAGCCAAAGGAGAAAACTACACTATTCGGATATGCTTTTTTTACATTTTAGAAACGATTTCTAGGTTGTCGTAAGTTCTTCTGTATAGTACAGTTATAAGGTCCACCATATCTTACTTCATTCAACAGGGAAAACTGCTTTGCATAGCTTTATTGCAAGTACCTTCCTTAGTGCTTTGAAGAATTTTGTTTTACATTTGGGAGTATTAAGTGTTACTTGTTGATTGTCAAATTCAAAAAGTTGGTGCCAAAATATCTGTTAAGTTTGCCATAAGCTTCTTGTGGTAAAAAAATATGAGATACTGTTTTTCTACTGCTCCAGTAGCATTATGATACAATGAATATGAAGTAAAGGTTGGAGGGTTGTTCAGTAGTAACACAGTGTAGTCTTCAGAGTAAGCCATAGTCTTGACACGACATATTTAAGATCATATGATTAAAAAATATTTTGGTACATTCTACGTACTCCAGCTTATGCTACTATCCAAAGCCAAATATCTCTTTCCCTTTTTGAAACTTTTTATTTTCAATTTTCCACACAACATATTTAAGATCACATGATTAATGAATGTTTTGGTACATTCTACGTACTCCAGCTTATGCTACTATCCAAAGCCAATGTCTCTTTCCCTTTTTGAAACTTTTTAATTTCAATTTTCCACATGACATATTTAAGATCACATGATTAAAGACTATTTTGGTACATTCTACGTATCTTTATTTTGAGACCACAAAATTCAAGTCTTCTTTATACTTTTAAACTTTGTGTTATGTCAAAACCAGACAAACAAATTGAAACGTAGGAAATATAATAATTGCTACTGATTATGTAAAAGGATAAATCGTCAAGGTTTCTTCAAAGTGTAAAACTGTAATCTTTTAAATTAGTCGAAGTGTATCCAAGTGTTCAAACACATGATTCATAAAAGAAAATTTGGGAAATGTTAGAGCTATTTCTTCAATCTTGAGAAGTAGCCTCCCTCACTATATAGTTACTCTATCCATGTTTTTGTAACAATATCAAACTTATGATTCTCGATATCGGTTCATTATTAATGCTTTCTACTCTTTGTTTATCTATTGTTGTTAATTATATACTTAAACATCATCAATACACATATTTGGCAAGTAAAATGTGTTCTATTTGTTAAGGTCATGCCTATATTTTGTAATGAGATATTTCACTTCTTAAATTAAAAATGTACCACCTACAAGCTGAAAGAATGATACAATATATGTTTCTACATATGACCATCAACTGTTGAGATGGCCGAGTTGGTCTAAGGCGCCAGATTAAGGTTCTGGTCCGAAAGGGCGTGGGTTCAAATCCCACTCTCAACATTTGTAGTTTTTTTTTCTTTCGTAGAATATTTAGTAAACTTTTATTTTTTGTTTTTTTTGTTCTTTCGTAGAATATTTAGGTTCATATCACATTTTGAAAAAAGAAAATGGCAAACAAGTTAACTCACCCAAACTAGAGGTCATAATTTAAAATTGTTCAACTTAACATTAATTTTTGCATACATAAGAACAAATATTGGCAAATATACTTGTTTGATCATCATCCGTAAAACAAAAGGATTGTGGTGCTCTCTATTTAATAATAATATCTTGATCGGCATTCATCTTGATTTCGACCTTTATTTTCTTCCTTTGAAACGTTTGACCTGACCGGCTTGAAACTTGATTTGATTATCTAAGGAATTAAAAACTTGATTTTTTCATTCCCCCCTCCCTCAAAATGAAAAACTCACAAACACTACTGGAACGGCACGACAACAATACCATAACAGATATACCTACCGACAAGAGAGAGAACCGCGCTATACGTGAAAAAATAAGCATTCTCGCCAAGAAAACCCCATAAAATTCATCTTTGATCCACCAGTAGGTGCTTGTAATTTTAATTTCTATTTAATAAGAGTATGTTCAATATGCAAGTAAAAAATATTATTTTAAAAGTATATATATATAATCTAGATAAATATCATGAAACGTGAGTGTTGAGACGCTATGGGGTCCAACTAAAGATATCATGTATTGGAAAACAGAGAAAAATAGAAATGCCACTTACAAAACTGTTCTATCCTACTTTTACTAGGAAAGTTATTTTCCTCATTTTTAAGAAACGTATTTTCCTTTAGAAAAAATGTTTTCCAAAAAGTTCAACTAAATCACTAATCCTAGGATAAATTTATACCTCAAACTTAGGTGTTATTTTATCCCATATGAGGAGATGAGATAAATTGATCCCAGGAATATAATCCCAAGATAACTTCGTCCGCAAACCAAACGACCCCTTTATTTGTCAACTTTCCTCAAGTATAGACATATTAGAAGTTGTGAAGTACATCTAAGTCTTTGTAGTGAAAATCAAAACAAGAAGAGATGTAACAATTGAACCAAATTCCCCAGGAAAACATGTTTTGAAGAACCAAATGACATAGCAGAAAGCCAAGTAAAAAGAGCCAAACACATAGGAGGATCGAATTTCGACAAAGTTACTGATAAATATAACTGTAAATTAAGAACATCCATCTAGTATTGGTACCAAGGCATTGTCTACAGAAACATAATATACCAAACTTAAATTAATAAATCTACTTACCCCCTCATAAACCAGTCCAACTCTATAAGCTTAATGATTAGAAATTCCCAGCAGAGATTAAGTACCAAAAACTAAAAGACAAATGCCACAAAAGTACTCTAATACTATATGTAGTATATATTTAGATATGTTTATAAGCAAAAGACCAACTGAAAAGCAATGCCAAAGTGATTGATCAGAGCACTGCTTAACGAGGAAAACGCGGACGCACAGGAGTCTTTGATGGGCTTACCCTGCAAACACCATATATATATATATATATAAAGATATAAATGAGAATCTCTGCAAATATGAGAGGAAGTTCTATGGAATCAGAAAGTAACCTTATGGGAAGTGATCCCAGGATTGCACCACTGCAGTTGAGTGCCATAATTGCGCTCTCTGCCTGAAACAGAAGAAAATTTAACATGAAACCATACATAAAGTGCGGCAAGGGAAAGTTGTACCAAAATCCATTAAGGAAATACGATGACACGAATAAAGAATTAGTAAAATGGAACAGTTCAAAATTTTCTATTCTGAAATCTAATGACAAAAGAAAATCTTCAGGAACTGAGGAATGTTGAGATCACAGCAAGCCACACCACGCACAGTCGCACACTAATATCAAATGATATTCTAACAAAGGCATCACGTAGGTGTTGTCTGCAATGAAAATAAGCTGCAGAGTCGGAGAAAAATTGAAGACAAATAATAGACAAGAAGAACAGACACAAGTATGTCATTTCCAAATTAAAAAGTGTTGTCCCGTTATATAAGACGCATCTCCTACTAATAAAGACAAAACGTAAACTGAAAGTGTGTCACTAAAGAAAATCAGCATGTACTCTACAGTTAATGATCTCATTTTTGAAACAAACATTTCCGACAAATAACAGAAAACAGCTTCTGGAATTCATCGGATGAAAACCTCAAATGCAGACACAGAATCCAGTGAACGGAGAAATTTATAGAGGATTTTAACATATCCCTACCAATTCTTAACCCCTAAAAAGGATAGGATACAGTGGAAAAAGAAGAAACATACTAGTTGAAAGCAAATCATGAACTGAAAAGGTACAAATCAATAAAATGCAGGACCTGCATTTTTGGTCTTGATTAATATTATTGATTCTTTTGGACAAACAGTACCAAAAATACATAGCTCTTATATTTTTTTATCAAAATAACAGGTCTGCATCTATGTAAATTGAGAAGTTCGAACTAAAGGCAAGAGCTTAAAAGTTGTTCACAGACAGAAGCTAAGTAAACAATAATTTTGCCAGATAATTCTGAACGTAGTGCAAGAGCAAAAGTTCCGGGGACTGCTCATGAGAGATTCTGTTGCCACTTCCTATAAATCTGATTCCTCACCAACAAGTCCACTTGAGTTGGTCAGGCATCAAAAACATCATGATTGCAATTTTTCCTTGTTTCTACTTCTCTAGATTCTAAGGCTTCTGATATCTCTAGCTGCTGCAGATGAGCTACATCAAGACTTACCATGCGTAGATAGCAACTAAATATAGTCAGATGCCTGTTCAACTGATCAAGTAGACAGAGAAGCAAATTTTGTTTCTGCTTGTCTTGAACCCCTTCAGCAAGGTCTTTTAATTTCCTAATTTTATTTCTATGTAAAACAAGCTCCTTCAAATTGCTTATAGTACTGAGACCCTCCATTTCTTTATTTTCAAAGGATGCAGCTTTCCTGTTCGTTTTTTCTATTATAAGTCCAACAATAAAAACTAATTCAATATGTATAAGATCCACAAGTCAACCTGAATCAACCATAATCCTTCATGTCAATGAAGCGCAAAAGGTGAAAATGAGCCAGTTTAATTCGTCAACAGAGGGTGAATTCTTCTCAGCCCACGTTATTTTTTGTCAAGCATATTAATCTCATTCATCTCTCACTTTTTCTACAGTGGAAATGGTCAATATAGTCATAAAAAAAGATAAAAAAATTTTGATAAGTAAAGCAAACGTAAAATTAATCCTGCAAGAAAATTCTCTAGGGAAGGTGGACAAAATCCTATCAAACTGCGCACCTCTCTCATTTCATCTGCTAGTTAAGGAATTAAAGGAATACTCCCACCAAGAGTAAATCTACCTGCACTATTGAGTACCTAAAGTAGGAAAACTAAACTGCAACTGGCTATCAATAGACCTACATTATCAATTAACCTGCAGATAAAGGACCTTGCTAAGCCAAAGAAAGGTTTCACTATAGAGAAACTTGCTCACAGAACACTGTAAATCTCAGATGGCTAACAAAATTAGAGTTAGTTAGTGGTGGCAAAGAACGACAGCAGTATATGCTTATACTGGGATAGCAGGAGCAAAGAAAGAAAAATTAAAGCCAAAACTCAGTTGTATGTGAATTCATTTTAGAATTCATAGGGGTGACCAATGCTAGCGACATTTTGAGTTAATGCAATAAATTCAAATAGGGACCAGAGGTGGTGTTTCTGCACTTTTTTGACCGCAAGAGAATCACACAACATTCAAATAAGACACAGAGTTCCCATTAATGTGACAAAAATGTTGTCAAGGAAAAACTTCTTCAGGGACTCAACAGATGAAACCTATAAGAGGGCTTGGATGAAAAAATTTAGAATTTTCAACAAGGCACCACCCGGGAAGTGGCTATAAAGATTTAGGATTGACGATTAGGCATTACGAATGGAGGTGATAGCAAGATATACAGAGTCGTGGAAAGGAAATGGAGGCTAGAACGGAAAATTACCTTATAGATATGTCTTTTCAGCAATATCATAAAGGGTTAAGAAGAAATTAGCAACTTTGTTACCTATTAGGTAGGAAATGAAAGAAGAATCTTGTGGGATCAACAGTAGTCATGGAGAGAGCATGTTAATGATGACCATCCCTAACTCATTCACAAGTTCATGCAAAAAAGAGATGATGCCAACAAATCCAGGTGGTACAAGAGGGTTGGGTTCATGAGACTGGTGAATCAAAAGAAATCTAAAAGATTGGGCAGTAGTGAAATCCAAAGATTGATGGGAATGTTCTATTCTCGGGATAGCACTCACTGGTCAGGACTTGTGAAGGTGGGGGAAAGAAATGATGGTGCGTTTTCACAGAAGTCGTTGGTCGAAAAATGTCGGGCTCAATGAAAGATGCATTCAAACTAGGCTGCTAGAAGAAGGAAGAGAAGATGCAGGGCACGGGATGTTGCCCCGCTTGCCATCGTGTGGGGTTAGAAAGAAATAGGAGAGCTGTTGAGGGGTTAGAAAATTATTTTATAAATAGCCTCTTATTAGTTAGTTTTGGTGCACCTATGAAGTTCTTGTGGCTGTCTGTGCAGAAGACGTATAAACCATATTACTGTGTAAGTTCTCTATTTTTTAGTATAGATTGTAGATAACCATGTTACTGTGTAGGTTCTCTACTTTTTAATATACATCTTCTTACGGGAGCTATCCCACATTAATACAACTACTTACCCTCTCGGAACCACAAGAGCAAAGTAAAAGAGATAACACATTTTGAGCAGATAAAATGCTAAAGACAAGCATTTACAAATAACAGGATCTGACATTGATAGCAACTATTGGAAGTTACAGTAGCTTTGATGATAGTAAGAAGAAGAGGTCCATAACTCAAGTTAATATAAACATCAATGAAAAGTCAGAAGCTCATGAAAGTTACCATGACAAACTCAACAAAAGCTATACGAGTCCAATGTTGATAGTCACCAAGCAACCTCAAGCGATGAACCTATGTTAGAGAAGAAAATCCATAACATAGAGTTAGGATTTAAAAAGGAACAGCACGTCAGACTTGTTACATGAGCAGCTACAAACCTCTCCACAGAAGGACTCAAAGAACAGCTTGACATCTGCTTGAGTAACCTGCTTCATACAAACATACAAGTCGTAAATATTTTTCTTCATTGATGTCCATCAAAAAAGTAAAATTGTAAACCCAAAATACCTTCTTATCAATATTTGTACAGTATACAGTTCTAGCACACATCTCTCTTTCATCTTCAGACTAACATCAGCGGAAAAGGTGAAAAATTTAGTATTAGCAGCACTAAGTATGCATTTGTCACTCCTAGGACATTGTTACAAAAGGTAAACAACACGTAGCCAAAATTTCTCACCCTTGGAAGAAAGGTTGGATTAACCGGTGCAATCGCAGTTTTAGAAGGAAGCACTCTCACAGGATAACACCCAAGGATAGTTCCTGCAAGACTCAGAGCACTCTTTGCACCTTCTGCATAACATATTGGGGAAAATGTGGTGTTAGAGAACAAGCGCCCTAACGATCTAGCCAGAATATATAAATGAATAATCATGTGTCAACCTACCTTCATCTGTAAACTCAATAAAGGCGAATCGAAGTACAGAATTGGTGTCACCACATATACGACAGTCGACAACCTTCAACACATCAATGTTAGTCAAGATATGGAAACAAAACATTTCCTTAACATAATTGAAAGGCAAAACAGTGACAACGAAAAAGTACAGAAGCTTGACATAATGGATAGATATCCACCTGTCCACAATCAAGAAAAAGTGATGCGAGCTGCTCTTCAGTCACCTACACAAAAGAAGAAACAGAATTATTAAAATAAAAAAGATGAAGGTGCAGTAACCCAATTGACAATAACACCGGACCTCTCTTTTTTACCTGATGATCAAGGTCAGATACATAAACCGTCCTCCTTATAACATCTTCCCTTTGGGCCATGCCTGTTCGGGTATTCATCCTTCTCCTTCCATAACCGTAGCCATTTTTCTTCTGCATGCACAATTTAAACTCCACTAATCAGCTCAAACTCACAGACGTAAATATATTACCAAAAGAAAAAAACAAGGAAGATTTCTTTTTCCAAAATAAATGGTAAAGAAAGATATAAAAGAAACTCAACACCCTTCACTTTAACACTAAAATGACTAAAGCCCTCCTATTACTTTTATGCAAATAATAATTGGACTATATGAAATGTCCTCCAAGTGATCATCTTACCTCTACTATACTAAGATAATTCTGAAAAGTAAACAATGTTCAGAGTGGAGAACCTAACATATACATATTCCATCGCAAACAAACAAACAAATATAAATTATCAACTTTTGCTTTAGACCAAACAAAAACATGATAAATTAGAAAGGAAATAATGACTAATTGACATCCTTCATCTTGAAATTCCATAAACTCCTGAGATATAAAGAGATCAAGACATCAAATACTGTCTTTGTCAAAGCTGCAACCCAATGTTCCTAGCGACCAAATACATCGCAAGTAAGTTCAAATCATCCTAAATTCGAGAAACACACTACTAACAAACCTCGATTCATGGAGAAAATTCATCAAAAAAATCTCTATTCTATCAATAAAAATAAGTTCATACCCTTCTGTTGGAATTTCCATTGGCCTCAGTCTGCATTAGAAAATTGTTAGCATCAAAGCCAAAATGCACTGCGCCAGGTGTAAATGGCACTAGCATGTTGTTGTTAGCCATTGAAGGAGGCACAAACTCTTCAGCCATGGGATTCAATTTGGAAAGCATCTCTTCCAAATCCCTCATCTCCCTCTTAAACCCTTCATCACCACCATCAACCACCCCTCCATTCCTTAAATCAACACCGTTCATTTTCTGATGCTCATGCTGAATACTATGATTACCCAATACTCCATTACCATTGACGCTTTGCTCTTTCTGCTGAATTCCATTATCTTTCTGGGGTTCTTCCTGCTGCTGCTGTTGCTGCTTAACAGACATAATTTCAAAATTCTGATCGTTGTTCTGTTTCGTTTTCACTGACTGATGATCAACAACAACATCTTTCTGTACAATTCTTCTGGGATTCGATGAGACAACAACGTTAATAGCAGCATTCTCAACCACAGCCATGATTATTCAAGAATGCTCCTTTTCCTTTTCTTCTTGTACCCTTTTTCCGTTCTATCAAAAACCCAACAACAAAAATAAACAAAAGATTACTTTTTTTTCAAGAAGATCAAATTGGGTTTTTGAATTTATTACTAAATCGAGAAATAAATACAAGAAATCGTACCTGATACTCTCTAATTGACACCCATTCTTCTAATACAAAAAACAGAGCATCAGCTACAAAATGAAAAATCAAAAAGCTATGAACAAAACAGGAAATGATTCTTTGTTTCTCTGTTGGAGTGTGTAGTGTGTTATTTTTACTGATTCTGCAGAGAGAGAAGATATGAAATGGTGCTGAACTCCACTAGTTTATAGCAGGAGAGAGAAGAAAGAGGTGGGTTGTTCGGATCGTCCGTTTTGACACACTTCCTTTTTGGACTTTGTTCACACTACCTCCCAAAATCTCTTTCATTTTCGAGCTGGTCAGAATTATGCAGATATTAGTAATATAGATATAAGTTATCAAGTGTATAATTTTTCTTATATAACTTATATATATGTTAGTTATACTCGTCAATATATAACACCTTCATAACTCATGTTAAAGAAAAAAAGAGTTAAAATCAACATTGTCATTATGTTTATTACTACCATCTTTTAACTTATCTTGATATTATGACACTTCATTATAATAATATTGTTTATTCGAATATTTTTCACTATCATAATCTGACTTAATAAAATTTCTTTATAATAATATTGTTTGTCTAAATATTTGTTAATTGCTATAGTAAAATATTGTTATACAAAATATATAACATAGCATAACATAAAAATACCAAGTCTTTTATTATTTTTATTTTTCAATTTGTCGATCACTTGGTTATACACTCCTTGTAAAGAAATATAATATGTCTTAATGTTTGGTTTAAATGTTGAGAAAATCTTTTAATAAATGCTAAGCAATAAATATAAATGGTTCCACATGAATCCTCCGCCTAATACCATTGAAAATTGTGGCATGGTATAGTAAATATTTTTTTATCTTTAACTCAAAAAAGTCTTAAATTTTCATTTCATTTTTAATTAAAAGTTTTAAATTTTCATTTCATTTTTAATTGAAAGTCTCAAATTTGTGTTTTGGGTATAAAGTCATTAGTACCTCTAAAGTAAGACTTTACCAAAATAAATAAGAATTAGTCAAATTTTAAAATTAGTACCTTAGACATCCATTAAGAAAACCAAAAAATAAATTCTCTACATAATGTCAGTTCTTATTGAAATACAAGGTCGTTCAAAGAAAGTACTATATTATAACATGGCAGTATTTAAAGATTTTTTTATTTTAGCATCCAAATCATATAAAGTCAAAGTGAAAGATATTATAATGATCAAAGGAAACGTGCATTAAATTGCGAATTTCAATATTTTCAAATTTTAAAATTAATCAAATTTTGTGAGTTTGCTAGTTTTTAAAATTGTGCGTATAAATTAATATTTTAAAAAAATATATTCAAACTTTAAATATTCTTTATAAAAATATGATCATATATAACTTGAGCTTTAAAATTATGAATAATATAAATAATATTTATTTTTTATGATCAAACGCTCACTTAATTATTATAAATATAATTGTTATGTAAACATTAATTAGTATCTATTTTAAGAAGCCTATATATCTACGATTAGAATTAGCTTCTGTGTTTATCAATCATGTTAAAAAAGAAAAAGTTAGATTTGGTGTCCCTTTTACTTTTTTCCATCTATAATACAGTAATCTACATATTAACGTAAGTAATGATCGCGTGTTATATTATTATGAGTTCATCAATTAAAATCAGTCATAATTTAAAGAATTAAATATTTTTGAATTTCATATATAAATTATTGAAAGTATGAATTTCTTATTAGAATTATCACTTAATAGTTAATGAGACATATCTCGACTAGTTTCTAGGATGTGTGCACTCTCTGTTTTGTTTAAAAAATTTGTCAAGTGTCCTTCCACGTGAAAAAGGCAAATTTAAATAAATTAATATTAGTTTAAAATTAAAAATCACCTTATAAATTATTTTATTTCAATCGTGACATCTGCCATCTTCTTCCCCACCTTCTTAGTAGTGATCTTGTCTTTGCCATGTCATCTATATTTCCGACTTGAAATGGGATAGTTTAGAATTTTTAAAGAATTAATTAAAAATATATCAAAAAAGTAATTGTGTAAGCAAAATATATATATATGGACAAAAATTTTATGGGCAATCACACTTAAAAAGCATTTCTAGATAAATATTTGAACTAGTCAATGTAAAAGTATATTTCACTAATCATTAGGTGATAGTTCAAATAGAAAAATTACACTACAATAATTTAGTTATGAAACTCAATAAAATATTATTTTAATACTTAATTCTAATTTAAATATATAAAATAAAATTTTTAGTGACAAATTTATAATTTATTTAGCTTTAAAAAAGAGTTTGGGGGTAATAGTAGTATTTTAGAATTAGTCACGTGCAATTATGTACGTGGTCACATAACATAGGCATGTGTCATGGCGTTTTGGGGTGCTAAATAAGCCAGCCTATCGCAGCTAACGTTTACTTGATAAGGCCATCTCACGTTTTATTTTTTATTTTCCACCTGTTGGATATTCATGTTAGAATTGGGTTAAATTCAGCTTTATATCGAGAAGTCTCATATTGTGAGTAAAAAGCCTGATTAAATTTAGATTTCTATCGAGAAGTCTCACGTTAAGGATAGATCGCTCCCTAATAAAGATGACTATGTACCCAGCATGTTGCAGCTAACGTTTTCTTGTTAAGGCCATCTCACATTTTCAATAGTGCGCATGCTATCTACACTATCACGTACTCTTCTTCTACTACTACTACTACTACTATATATATATATATATATATATATATTGTTTTTATTTAGTAGCCAGTACTTCTATTAAAGTTTGATTATATTTGAATTTGCCCTTCGTAGGACTTCAATTGGGAGGAAGCGCTCCCTACTAATCACTTTTTCATACTTAGGGCTCAAACTCAAAATCTCTAATTAAGGAAAAAATAACAACCTAATTAATTGTACCATATTCTTTGGTGGTCAAAATCTATATATATACTATATTAAAAAAGAAAAGAGGGGGAGGGGGGAATTACGCAGCTAATTAAGTAAACATATACTAGTTAATTAGCTAACATAGTTATAGTTTGCATTAATTACAATTCGAAACTTACTTCTAACTATAATTACACTCCTCTCTCTCACCTCTCGCCTCTCCTTCTCTCTCTCCCCTCTCTCTGGAATCTTGCTCGCCTCTCTCCTCTTTTCAGTCATCTCTCCCTCGTCTTTCTCCTCTCTCGATTCTCTTATGTCAATCTCTCTCTCACTTTATACAAACACAAATATATACTTTGTGTCTGTGTTTGTAGAAAGCGAGAAAAACTGGATATATAAATACAAATACATATTTCTCCGCCTTATACACTTGTAATTATGGTACAAATACAAATCTTCCCCTGCCCAGTTCTCTTTCTCTCGCTTTAAACAAACACAAATTATACAATACAATGTATAATTTGTGTTTGTATAATGCGAGAGAGATTGAATATACGAATACAAATGTTTTAACTCGATTCAATTGTATACGAATTAAAATTGTATGCAGATTTACAAATGCAATCATTGATACATGTGCATAGTAGTTACACATATACAATTATCTAACCAACTGATATACATATACAATTCACCTCTCTCCACTCTCTACCCTCTCTCGCTCACCTCTCTCCTCCCTCTCCAATCTTGATTGTCACTCTCCTTCCTGTAACATGTAGCTACGAATCATAATTAGCAAACTATAGCTATAGAGCATGATTAATCTATTTTGAGTGACTATACGTGAAAATTCTCCAAAAGAAAACTTATATTATATATATTGTATGATTTTACCAAAAAGTGCGGATGAATATCCTCGCCCTTCTTAGACACACCCCATGTTTTATATTATATAACTAGAGACATGTGTCTGTGCTAATACGGGCCCAATATCTTAGCATTTCTTAATTTTAATTTATGTGATATAAATAGAATTTAGAAAGTTGATTAAATTTTAATATACTTTTTAGATATTTAAGTTGTTAATTACTTTTTATTTGCGCAAATTTATAGTGAAGAGGTCCATTAAGATGTCCATAATTAAAGTATTTTTCGTCATCGATTGTTGATTTTTTACTCAAAGTAGTTACAAGATATAAACAAATATTACCAACATTCAAAATAATAGAGCAATAACTAAAGAATATGAATTTAAAACTAAAAGTCATACCTAAGACGGATTCCATAATTTGGAAAAATTATACACTGATTAAATTAAAGTAGAACAAAAGAAGTAATTTTTTTTTTTAAAAAAAATTTGAAACACGATGAGGCATGCATGTCAACAGAGACGTGTCTGCTTCAGCGTGAAGTCTTGAATTTAAAACTAAAAGTCATAGCTAAAATGGATCCATAATTTCAAAAAAATTATACATTAATTAAATTAAAATAAAATAAAAAATTTTAAAAATTCCTAAACACGTTGAAGCAGGCATGTCGACGAAAACGTGTCTACTTCAGCGCGACCTCTCTCTTATATACATAAAAATAATAATAATAATAATATGTTACACTATCAAATCAATACTATATTCTATAGTAATCCAAAAGTAAGCCTCTATCATAAGTCTAATTTATGAAAAGAATGGAAGCGATTTATTACTTAATGAAAGTTAATATATATTAATAGTGTAAATATCTTTTACACAATGTTCAATTCATTTTCCCCAATCATTAGAGAGTATATGCGTACATAATATCGGATATAAACTTACTCTATGTGACTCGAAAATATAAATGAATATATGATGATAATACTCTTGNCTAAAGAATATGAATTTAAAACTAAAAGTCATACCTAAGACGGATTCCATAATTTAAAAAAATTATACACTAATTAAATTAAAGTAGAACAAAAGAAGTAATTTTTAAAAAAAAAAAAATCTAAAACACGATGAGGCATGCATGTCAACGGAGACGTGTCTGCTTCAGCATGAAGTCTTGAATTTAAAACTAAAAGTCATAGCTAAAATGGATCCATACTTTCAAAAAAAAATTATACATTAATTAAATTAAAATAAATTAAAAATTAAAAAAATTTCGAAACACGTTGAAGCAGGCACGTCAACGAAAACGTGTCTACTTCAGCCCGAACTCTCTCTTATATACATAAAAAAAAAAAAAAATCTGTTACACTATCAAATCAATATATACTATATTCTATAGTAATCCAAAAGTAAGCCTCTATCATAAGTCTAATTTATGAAAAGAATGGAAGCGATTTATTACTTAATGAAAGTTAATATATATTAATAGTGTAAATATCTTTTACACAATGTTCAATTCATTTTCCCCAATCATTAGAGAGTATATGCGTACATAATATCGGATATAAACTTACTCTATGTGACTCGAAAATATAAATGAATATATGATGATAATACTCTTGTCACAACAAAATAATGGATGCTTAAATCAAATTTTAGAGGTAAAAATTATAGAATCATCTTCTTTCTTTTTTATACTTACTTGATATTCAAAATTTACTAGTTCAATTAAATTCAAATCTATTTCACATATGACTCATTAGAAGATATGTGTTCTTAATCAGATATTTTTTGTTTTAAAACTTGAACCACAAATTGCAAATTAAGGAGGGAAGTGCATAGATATCCAATTTTGTTCCTAATCAGAGATTTTTCTGTTTTAAAACCTGAACCATAAATTGTTGATTAAGGGGGAAGAGCGATAGATAACCAATTTTAGTGGGACTATTTAATTTTTGTCCTGAATTTTTTTTAAAATTGTACGTTTATCCACTTCAAAATAATTTTATAGGCGATATATGAAGTTTTATACTATTGAAGTCCATACTAAAATGAATCAACTCTTATCAGAATTTATTAATATCAGCGTACTAATTGACCAAGTTTCCCTAATTAATTTCTTAATTAGGAATAAAAAATCAAGTGGGTGCTCACATAATACACGCCATGTAGAAGTAGTGCTCACCTATTAATTATAATTTACCCATCCTTTTCTTTTTTAATTTTTTGGGGAAAACAATATAATGTAATTAGCTATTATATAGTTTAATTATATTAGGACAGATTATGACAGAACAATAAAAATTACAATAAATAATTAAAAAGTAAGCTGAAAACAACACAAAAGAAAGGAAAAAACGTGAGCCTTGGGCTCTGCAGATGACAATTAACTATTGATACCGTATGAAAACAGTTTAATTAATTAAGTAATTCAGCCATATACGAGAGTCAATTTTTTGGTATGAATTTAAATTAATTTAAGTTCAAGAAAATATTAGAGTGGAAATAAAAAAAAATGCTACACCAAATAAAAACATATTAAGTTGTCATTACAGGCAGAAAATTCAACAACTTACGGATATTTCTTAGAAAATATTTTTCATTTTCTTACGTTCGATAGGTCAAACTTTTTTGAAAAATATTTCTTCTCAAATAGCATATTCCTTAAAAATGAGGAAAATAACTTTCCTAAAATAAGTTCACAAATGGTTTTCACATCAACACACTTGGTCTTCATCCCCTATCCTCCACTCCCACCTCCTATAATATTTACCTAGATTATAATAGAGAGAAACTTACATAAATCTACTAATTTAGGAGCTAATTATTAAAATACACTCTAGTTTATAATATTACATATCTTACCAAATTTTGGTGTGTCCAAACACGTTCAGATTTGTTCTAGATACATTGTATCCAAGTGGGTTCACATGTATCAGGGATACAGAACAAAACTTGCTCGCCTCCTTTGCGTCTCTCTCATCTCGCTCACCACTCTCCTATATATCTGGTATACAGATACATGTGAATAACACAAGATACATACAAATGCATGTATTTGGTGTGTCTTTAGTGTGATTCACATGAATTTGAGATGCATAACAAAATATCGCTAGTCTCCCTCCCCATCTCGCTTGTCTCTCTCCCTATTTTAGTGTATCTGATAGCAAAAATACACACACACACACATATATATATATACATTTCTAAATATATGATAGGAAATTCTTAATTAATGGTAAGATACATAATATTTTGAAAATATAGATAATAATAGTATACATGATAGTGACCTATGTCTAATTATGTAGTTTTTTTTTATGATAATATTATATACAAATTTTAAAATAATAATTTTATTTGTGTATCGAACACAAAAAGAATTAAGAAACCATTTATTTTCCTATAAAACAATTTCCTAAAGCGTTGTAAATCATTGCAACTGATGATATATTATAATCATATATTATACTTATATTTGTTCGTGACTTAATTAAGAAGGAAAAAGTAAGTACTAAATAAGTAATAATCATGACTTAAAACACAGGTGAGAGTATAGAATATGACACAAGCTTCATTGTTGGGACCTTGAAATACTAATTAGGTATATAGTAATATAAATGTAGAATAATCACAAGTCACAACAAATCACACATGTTTTTAGTAACTCATACTCTTTGATGAGTGGCTACTTATTATAATTTATACTTGACTTTTTTCGTATTTCATTTCAATTTTTGTAGTACTTTTGCTTTTTAATAGTGAATCTAACTAATCTTTAAAATTCATTTGAATTTGATTAACTCAATATTTTAAAATTAAAATTTAAATATTTTAAAATTATATGAAAATATCATAAGTTGAAATTCTTCTCATGTTGATATAATTAAATATATATATTAAAATATAAATCAAAATTTATATAATTTAAATTTTGAAAAATATAATGTGTCATATAATTAATTGGGTATATATAGCTAGGAACTAATTTGTTATTGTTCAATGAACAAGTATAGCTGTATAGGCATTGCATTCTATAACTCACATCAAAGATATGGTCTATATATATCATTGGAAGTATTCTACTAGCTAGAGCCTAGAAATGTAGGATTGCCAAGCTTTTTGGAAGGAAATAATAAAGAAATTTTATTATGGTTAAGGCTCAAATTAACTTCAGTTAATTAACAACATAATCACAATTGTAAAGGGAATAGATGGCACTTAACTAAAGTTAGTATTGAGCCAATCCCCAAGGGTTGATCGAATCGGTCAAAACACACATATTTTTTTTAGTATGTGGAGAGAACAAATTTATTTTCACTAGAAAGGAAAAGAGAACAAGAGATATTGTATGAGACCAACATAAAATTGAAACAATTGAAGTTGTCAAATTTTGATGCTAATGATCTTTTCATCGAAGAACTTTTCAAAGAGTACAATATTTTTCTATTTTTGAAGGGTTAACCCACGGATTAGAGGATTAAAACTTTTGCTTTCTTTTTAAATCTTAAAAAGAAAGCCCTTCAATTCGTGTCTTTTCCCGCCTCCTTATCATGAATTTATTTTATTCTTTTTCTTTGTTAAGTACTTAACTTGAACTCTACTTTCATTTGTAGAATTTTAACAAATCATGTCATTCATGTAAGTTTGAGAATGAATTGATGTTCTCAACGAATCATGTCATGCAAGTTTGAGAATGAATTAATGTTGATCAATGGTGTGAAAACACTTTTTGTGATTCCTTTTATACAATTGGTTGGATCATATCCAAGTCAATAAATCAACCGGTTACAATTAAAAATTACGCGAAAATACTTATTTTGTAAAAAAAAATGTTACTCTATGCCTAGTAAAGAAAAATGTCTACAAAATACACCATATTTATATATGTTATTATACACCTTTAGGATATACAATTTACATGGTTGTATATCTCTTAATGATATACGACAGTGTGATTGAACTATCTTAAATATTGTATATTATTTTTTTTTATTTTTTTTTGTTAATAAGATATTTATATATATATATATATATATATATATATATTAAGAGGTTACAGGAGAGTTGGAGACAAGGACCCTATAAGGGTTAGTAGTTATGACAAGATTACCAAACCGGGCTAACTTATTACAAGTAGAAGACTTAATAGTTGTAGTAGAAGTAACCCCGGTCCATTCTTGTCTTTAGCTAGTTGGTCCTTGACATAGTCTGGAGGGGTATGCAAAAGAGTAGTCTTGTCGTAGTTTGTTAGCCTGGAGCCTTGCTTAGCTAATATATCTGCTACATAATTTCCTTGCCTGAAGCTATGGCGGACCACCGGATTCTGCAACTTCTTCAATAGTGACGTTTTATGGAAGAGCCTGCTTCGGAAGGTTCAGATGTACCATGGCAAGGAAGCCTTTTCCACATGTGTAAAGCTTGCAATGCCGAGTCGTCCCTGACTGGTTTCACCTTATCAAATCGACAGGATTCGGATGCTGGAAGATTTGAAAGCACTGAAGAATGCTCCACCAACTGAAGCAATGTCCCCTAATGCTGCGCATGCAGCTTTTCTTGTTGCCCAATCACTGTTCTTGAATGCTAGTCATTGCAGTTGATAAAGCACTATGTGTACTGGCACCACCAGCCTGAATTATGCTTCTATTCAATTCAATAACAGCTGGCTTTGCCATGAAGTGTGGATTCTTAAGGTTTTACCCAGCATCTTCTGCAAAACAACAGCATGGAGGGTTCTGAATACTGTCTATGACCCGAGCCAAGCACAGCGCCGAACCAGTTTGCATATGCTTATTTTGCTCTCCCAATGCTTCAAAAATAGCACCATGCACAAAAACTCCATCATTTTCATTGTCACAGCTCATTTTAGAAGCCAAAATGCCAACAGTATCCACATGCACACGCATCTCTTACAACAGTATCTGAGTTCTTGAGACGCTTAACAATGCTGGCAACCAGATGTGGAACAACAATACTATCATGGAAATTGGCCAGCGTGCCCATCAACCCAAGATAGATTCCTTACGAACAGAACTTTTCTGCTCAGAGTCAGTATCTAATAGAAATGGAGGGACTCCATCTGGGGTTAATCATTCAATTATTTTCTCTAGCTCTTCAACTCCAATTTGGTAATTAAGTATCCCTATCTGCAAGCTTGTAATTCAGTGCAAGAACCACACGTTGTATAAGTTCAAAAACAACCTGTCACCATATTAACATCTCTTTTGCCTGCTTATTCATATAATTCCAGCAATTCACAGTTGTAACCCATGATTATTCCAAAAGAAGCCGAGCCAGATGTCCAAAAGCAGAGTTGAAAAATCGTCCTTGGAACCTTCTGGTAGGTTATTGAAAGGACATGAACAGCATATATATGCTCGAATTGCTTGTTCAAAACCAGAAACAGCTTCCACAATGTGGCGGCTCTTTGCAGCTTCATCCACGGAACCTTGCAGTCTCTAAGAAGTGAAGTGTGAGAGATTAGAGAACATTTAGTGTCTTGAATTGCTCTTCAATTTGCACTCGTTCCGGGACACAGGCTGTAATCTGGAGCTGGCATTGCCATTAGGGCCTTAACCAAAATACGAGCAACAATTGGTGTACTACTCATTCTCTCCAGCGGAGCAGGCAAAGGTTTGCATCCATGAGACGAAACTGGCCTGTTCGTTAACATAGTTTTCCAGATCAGGGAGGATATCTGGGTTGTAAGGGTTAACTCTCTACAGTGATAGCCAACTGTGATTTCTCGGCACCACCATTAGTCGCTGATTTAATATGTTGCCTTCAATTTACTTAATAGTAGTTGCATGCCTTGTAGTATTTCTTTTTCCCATTCCCTCCACAAGTAATTAAGAAGTAGAAATTGATTTTGTCTTCCTTGCAGGAAAAAATTACTCACGCTTGTAGTTGTGGGAAGCTCAATTTTTCGGACATACATAGAAATGCTCATCCTACGCATAAGTTTCAATTTTGGGTATAGCAATCTCATACTATGTTTTTGAGTATAGCAATCTCATATTTACAGTTTAGTTTCTCTCGCTGTTCAAATTGACCTTTACTTTAAATATCACATACATATTTTTTTTTTTTTGTCATGGTTGCAATTGCCATAAGCAACAGAACATCACTTTGATTTCAGCCCTTTGAAATATGACCGATCAAACCTATCCTTGGTTCGATCCAGCGCAAGTGGTTCCTCAAAGAGAGATAAGCAGTTGACAGGGACCATCCGTTATCGGTTAATGGAGGGTGATGAAAATTGAAAAGGAGCTTGAAGAACTACGCCTTCCATCCAGACTGCCTCCTAAAATTTGTTAACATGAGACTCGCAGATAAAACATTTTAGGCTTTTGACATTCCTATTTTAATCAATGTTGATGAGACCTCAACACAATCAAAGGAGTCGGTGTTACTTATCTCAGATGTTATTTCTATGCTTACTTTCAATAAGTGATTAAACATTGCAACGGAAGATCATTTCGACATTTTCTTAAAATGTATAGTATGAATCTGCATATGAAAGATTAAGTTTCATTCTGCTAACCATGTATATACATACATTTTAATGAATGAACATTATTAATCCAACACATATGTGGTGGTTTTTTTTTCAGGTTTGTTAGCATGCTTCATCATCTCTGTTCCTTCAAATAAATAGTAGTAATAGTCATGAGTGGAAGAAAAGAGAACACAACGTACACCAGCATACATTACCTACACCTCTCCACCAAAGAAGTGCACAATATAATGTATACAATTCATCATGTTAACAGATATACAATACTAACAATAGTATTGTTTTTCATTTATTATTGAACATGGTAAATAATTGTTAGTCTTAAGTTTTCACCGAAAGAATTAGTATATAAGTAAATACAATCTAGTAATATTTTGTTCCATCGTAATAATACTGAAAAAAGACATAAATATTTAAATAAGGGGGCTAATCCCAATTCTCAACTAAAATGAATAATGGACCAAGACTTGGCCTCATTAATCTGCACTCATTTGCCTCTCTCATTCTTCAGGCCCAACAACTTTTTCTTAAAATCTACACAATTATTAAGTAGATATAAGCCTTGTTTTACTCCTTACCCGCTTTAAAATAAGTATAATTTACATAAATCTCATAGTATTTAAGAGCTAATTACATTATTTTCCTACTATTTTTTCAAATTATAGGAATTTCTTAAAATTTATGGATTCCGGATACATCACTGGACATCCAAATACATAGGGGAGGGATGTATCCGAGAGAGATACGTATGTATCAGTGAGAGAGTGATGTATCCGAGAGGGATTCTTAATTTTTTTTAAAATAGTTGATAATTTAGAGATTATAGTAAAATTAGATGTGTATTTAAGTAATTTTTCCTTAAAATAATCACCTAACAAAGCTATAATATTATTTTAATAATAAATTTACATGGTTATACCAATTTAAGAGTCAATATTACATGTTTTAAACCTACTTTTAAAAAATTATTGCTTATAACAGTTTAATTACAGGTTATAACATATTACTAATTATTTATAAATTAATTAAATTTTACTTTATTAAATAAGTAATTTTTTATAATTTTATATTATTATTAAATTATTTAAATAAAGAATACCCGATAATTATCTCTTACACAATTATAGGGATTTTACATTGATTACACTTCTTTATTTAATGTTATACTCATAACCTCCCATTAGTCAATCCCACTACCCTTCCCCCACATCTATCCAACTATACACGCTATCACCCCACTTTCACCTTCTTCTCTCCCATTTTTTCTCACTAGCCAACTACACCAACATTCAATCTCTCGTCCAATTTTTTTTCCAACAAAATTATGTCTAAGAAACCCATTGAAACGCCTCAAAAGAGTCCCAGATTGGGTGAAGGAACATCTAATGATGATGTTCATGTTTCAAATTTTAATATATTAACTCAACCCTCCCTTCTCCCCCCCC